>NW_012117866.1:646629-794138 GCF_000951035.1 Colobus angolensis palliatus | reverse complement strand
TTTGAAGATATCTATACATATAATATATTAAAATTTATTTTAGGCCAAGTGTGGTGGCTCACGCCTGTAATCCCAGCACTCAGGGAGGCCAAGGTGGGCGGATAAGTGAGGTCAGGGGTTCAAGACCAGCCTGGCCAATATGGTGAAACCCTGTCTCTACTAAAAATACAAAAAATTAGCTGGACGTGGTGGCACATGCTTGTAGTCCTGGCTACTCAGGAGCCTGAGGCAAGAGAATCGCTTGAACCCGGGAGGCGGAAGTTGTAGTGAGCCGAGATCTCACCACTGCACTCCAGCCTAGGTGACAGAGTGAGATTCTATCTCAAAAAAATTATTTTATAGATATAATTTTATGTATAATAACTTCAAGTACAAACTCATGAAATAGCTCCACTTATATATGAGGAGAATGAAGATTATTTGTACAGTACAATGAATTCTGGGAAAAAGTCAGTAAATACTCATTTCAAATCCTCATGTACAATTCAAGTAAAGAAAAATATGCTGGCATTTTTATATCCTGCTAATAAAGGTTATCTGGTGTTGGAAAACATATTTTTACATGTACTTAGTAGGTGTATATATTTGTGGGTACATGAGATATTTTGATATAAACATATGTGTAATAATCACATTTGAATAAATGGAGTATACATCACCTGAAGCATTTATTATTTCTTTGTGTTACAGACTTTCCAATTATACTTTTAGTTCTTTAAAAATATGCAGTAAATTAATGTTCGCGGCAGTCACCCTGTTGTGCTGTCAAATACTAGATCTTATTCATTCTGTCTGTATTTTTGTGTTCATTAACCATCCCCACTTCTCTCTCCCTCCCATTACGCTTCCCACCCTCTGGTAGCCATCATTCTACTCTCTATCTCCCTGACTGCAGCTGGAAGAAATATTTGTAAAGGATAGGCTGGAAGGCTACATTGCCTCTCACTGTTTCTGGCACACTAAACCTTGCCATTTTCTGCAGTATGGATTGTCTAGCTTCAGTTATGCCTTGCTACTTCAGTGAAGGACTTTCTGTTCCCACTGGGCTCCTATACTGAGTTTGCTTTGGAGATAATAGTCTGATATGTTAGAGCGTCGTAGTGGTGAAAGCAACTTAAGAGGTCACTGGCACAAGCCCTCATTTTGCAGTGGAGGGAGTTGATGGTGAGGGCACTAATTGATGGGCCAGAGAGCACTTGGCTAATTGGTGACCAGGGCTATAGCAGGCTCAGGTGCCATGACTGTGCTTGCCATGGCTGGCAGGATCCCAGGGCTTTTCAGTGTAATATGTGGGTAGATGGTCTGTTGCCTTGGGCTTGTTGCATAATCATGGAGAAAATAGTTTATATTTTCCCTTCAATTTTTAAATCCAAGATAGTTTGATAGCACATGGGAAAATAAAGTCATTGGGTAAAACTTATACAGATGAGAATCTTTTGATTAAATTTTCATTGTAAAATAATCATAGTCATAAAAAGTGTATCAAAACGTGTATACGGATATTCATTTTAAAGAGTGAAAAATAATCAGATACGTGGTATTGTACCTACTGACAGACAAGGAAAAAGAACATTCCCACTGTTTTTATATACCAGTGTGAGTTGCTTCCGTCTGTCCTACCTCTCAGTGAAATCTAATTCCCCAAGATTCAGTTTTCATAATGCCCTTGCTATATATTTCAGGGCAAACATAGCTCTGAGCAATATATTGTTTAGTTTTACTATTATGTAAATAAAGTCACACTTTTTGTAGTCTTCTGTGACTTGCCTTTTATGTTTGAGATTTTCCTATTTTCCTCCATGTATCTGTATTTTATTGATTTTTGACTGTTTTGTGAAGCCTTCTGTTTTAATATGCCAACATTTATTTATTCATTATCCTATTTGTGGATATCTGGATTGTGGCAATATTTTTTGCAATTATAATTGGGGCTTATTTATCCTCAGCAAACTAACACAGGAACAGGAAATCAAACACTGCATGTTCTCACTTGTAAGTGGGAGCTGAATGATGAGAACACATGGACACATGGGGGAGGGAAACAACACACACTCAGAACTGTCGGGGGATGCCTCGAGGGGAGAGCATCAGGAAGAATAGCTAATGGATGCTGGGCTTAATACCTAGGTGATGGGTTGATTTGTGCAGCAAACACCATGGCACATGTTTACCTGTGTAACAAACCTGCACATCCTGCACATGTACCCTGGAACTTAAAAGTTGAATAAAAAAATACGGGGCTGCAGTGGACATTTCTGTGCATATTTCCTGATGCACGGGAGTTCTAGTTGCTCCACATCGTTGCTCAGTGCTTGGCATCATTGTTTGTTTGTATTTTTATTGATCCTATTGTGATTTCATCTGCATTTCACCAATAATGAGTGACATTGAGCCTCTTGTCCTACGTTGAGGTTATCTGTACATTTGAGGACTCCTTCCTGGATATGGGTTTATGGTGGAGGAACCAACAAAGATGGCTTTGAGTGTAGGCTGAATTACTAGAAAAGTAATGATCTAGTTATCCAAATATGAAACAAAAGCATGGAAGCAGTTTGGGGATTGGAGAATGAGAGTTTTAGGAGCACCATATGATGTCTATCTGACTATATTCTTGAAGAGAAGATAGTGGGGGCGCTACAGGCATAGTGGCACACACCATGTTGTCAGCTGGCACTACAGGTGTATACCTCCATGACCTTCAGGATATATGACTTTGAGTTCGGTGAGAGAGATGAACACAAAGCCTAGAGAGATCTGCAAATTATTTGATTTAAATTTAGAAATCGTGTTTGGAAAACATTTAATTTGACACAGAAAATCAAGCATTAGTGAGCTTTTATTATTTGCCAGTCCTTGTGCTAGCTTTAGATATGCAGAAGATGAATAAGAAGAAAAAGAGCACCACAGGTAGGGATAGATACTTTCATGAGAATGTAAGCTTCTAGTGGGCGGGAACTCCTTCTTTACCCCATTATGTACCCTTAGCTAGCATAGTGATCTTTACAGGATACTTCTATGCTCTGAAGACTTGTGTCTTTCCAGAATCCACATGTTGACATTGTAACCCCAAAGTGATGGTGCTAAGAGGTAGGGCCTTTGGAGCTGATGAGATCATGAGGGTAGATGCCCCAGAATGGCATTAATGACATTTTAAAAGATACCACAGGGAAATTCCTTGCCCTTTCCCCCTTTGCCAAAGTTATAAGGAAAATACAGCCCTCTAGGAAGCGGGCCCTCACCATACACTGAATCTACCATGCCTTGATCTTGTATTTCCAGCCTCCAGAGCTGTGAGCAATGAATATCGGTGGTTTATAAGCCCCCCAGGCTATGGTATTTTGTTACAGCAGCCTGAACGGACTAAGCCAGCTTCTAAGTTTTGGTGTTGTCTTATTTCTTTGGTCAGTATAGGATCTTTCTGTCTACATAGTTTGCTCTAGAAAGATGTATGTTCTATTCCTAATGCTATCTTTGTCTTTCCTATCTATGGAATATCCTCCTATCCAATTGGTCTTGACTGGGCGACATATAAGCCATTAACTCTTTACCCTTGGGTTTAGTTTGGGTTCTGCTAAGCCCCCTGCTGAAAATTCTGGTTTCTACAGTTATGGCTCATGCATGTTCCTGACTCATTAAACTTCAGTGGAAGAACAGAAATGGTGAGGGAGGTGATGGAGTTGACACTTTGAGCTGCCATATGGTGAAAGACCATCTTGAAGATAGTACATTTGGCATCTTTTTTTTTTTTTTTAAGAGATGGGGTCCTGCTAGTTTGCCCAGGCTAAACTCAAACTCCTGAGTTCAAATGATGCTCCTGACTCAGCCTCCCGATTACCTGGCAATACAGGCATGTGCCACCATGCCTGGGCACATTTTTACTCTCCAATTGCTTAATATATAGTGAAGATAATGGTTCAGAATGGTAAATTGTGTGTGTGTGTGTATACCAGTAACATTTTATTTATTTATTTTTACCTTGAACATATTCAGTATTTATGTGACAATTTTTTTAAATTTCAACTTTTTTTTTTGATTCATGGGATATATGTGCAGGGTTTTTTTTACCTGACTGTGTTGGATGGTGCTGAGGTTTGAGGTACAGTTGATTCTGTCACACAGGTATGGAGTGTAGCACCCAACAGGTAGTGTTTTTCTACCTTCCCCCCCCCACCTCCACTGTAGTAGTCCCGAGTTTCTGTTATTGCTTTATGTCCATGAGTACCCAATGTTTAGCTCCCACTTCTAAGTAAGAACATGTGGTATTTGATTTTCTGTTTCTGCACTAATTCGCTTAAAATAATGGCTTCCCGCTGCATTCATGTTGCTGCAGAGGACATGATTTCATTTGTTTTTATGGCTGCGTAGTAATCCATGGTATATATGCATCACATTTTCTTTATTCAATTCACCATTGATGGACTCTTAGATTGATTCCATGTCTTTGCTATTGTGAATAGTGCTGTGATGAGCATACATGTCCATGTGTCTTTTTGGTAGAACAATTTATTTTCCTTTGTGTGTATACCCAGTAATGGGATTGCTAGGTCGAATGGTAGTTCCTCTTTTAAGTTCCTTGAGAAGTCTCCATACTGCTTTACACAATGGCTGAACTAATTGATGTTCTTACCAACACTGTATGCCTTCTCTTTTCTCTGCAGCCTCAACAGCATCTGTTGTTTTTTGATGTTTTATGGATAGCCATTCTGACTAGTGTAAGATGGTATCTCATTGTGGTTTTGATTTGCATTTCTTTGGTGGAAAATGGTGGATTTTTAAATGGGATTTGATTTTTAGATTTAATAGAAACTGCATAGGTGACTGTGCAAAGAACTCTTAAGATTTGACAAAAGCCAAATTAGATTGTAATCTCCTTTGTGTAGGAGAGGAAATAAAGACCAGAATATTAAAATGTCTACATGTACAAAAATAGACAAACTGGCAGATTGCTGATGTTGGATGGATGTTGAGCAGGGATGGAGGACGTGTGTGTGCATGAATGCATGGCCATGTGTGGAGAGTGGTTGTTCATGTTGGTAATAGCATAGAGCTTTGGGCTTCAGAACAAAAGATAAGCCACATCCCACTCAGGTACCCTAAAATGTTGTCTTCACTAGACACAAAAGAAAAGGGAAGCCAGAGATGTATGTAGCTTGTGCAGAGTTTTGGGAAGAGCTCTTCTAGACTTTCTTAGTGAGCGGTATAGAAGGATTATTGTACAAGCCCAGTAATTTGGGCAAGGATCAGCTTCTGTTGCTTTTGTTTTCTGGATGCTCCATAATGAATGTGCGATGGAAGCGGATGTCTCAAGTGCTTCTTGTTCTCAGAAACCTCCTGGCAGCAGACATCTCAGTGGGCCCAGATGTTCAGCGTGGCTGGAAGTAAAACACAGGGAAGGGTGCTCTTTCTCAGTTATCCTATTTTTTTTAATGCATCTACAAAGCTTCCTGTTTCTAATATATTCCAAGCCTTTGAAAGACAAGGCCATAAACACTCAGGAGATGTGATTTTATTCATTTTAAGGTCCAAATACCAAAATACCTGTTATCAAAGCTCACCTTAATTAATATGTATCTTAAAATTCAACCAATCTCAATTTAAGGAATGCATACTTTGGGGAGAAATGTATTACAATTTTTATTCTGAACACTTTAAATTCTGATAGGCCTAATAGTGTGAGCCTTGCCTTAATTGCAACCTGAGTCAGAATAACTGCCCTGCAGAGAATCATTTAAAATACCCAATCAAGTTATAAATCAGTCAAAATGCCATTCTGAGATATTATTTTATGCAGTCTTTGCAGAGAATAAATGCTGTATAGCCCTTCTTCACTCCCAAAGTATATGTATATATTTAATGAAGTTAGTTTTCACCTTTTTTATTAACATTTTTTATCCATTAAAAATTTTAGAATTCATTTTGTAGTATATCCTCTTTATCTTAGGAATATTAAAAATCTACCTATTTATGAATAACTATCAATAACCATGTTTCATCCTTTGTGAAATCCTTTTCAGTTTTTGAAACTCACATGGGAGATCTTTTATTATTTTGCCCACAAGGATATAGGTTGGTTAAATTTACAGTGATTCTTTAATGATGATAATGTACATTTGATTGATATCAGTAAGAAATATTAGTATCTTCAATATCAACATTGCTTGTAATGCTAGAAATTTACAAGTTGCCAATTTTTTGAATGTAACTATATTTACACACACACACACACGTACATGAAAGCACTAGTTATATTCGCTAAATATACCTACTGATACTTAATCATTTACACAGCCACTATAATTTTATACTTGATGGTTTAAACCAGTAATTCTCACTTGAGGGTGGTTTCGGCCCCCGGGCTATCTAGCACTATCTGGAGACATTTTCCATAGTTAAAACTGGGTAGGAGGTGCCACTTTCATCTAGTGAGTAGAGGTCAGGGATACTGCAAAATACTTGGGCTTTAGATTATAGTAATTTTGTGCAAATTAGCCAAATTTCGAAAAACGAGGGAGTAAAAAAAGATAGCTCTCAACCTGTGAATATTGTGAATGCCCGATCTAGAACTAGTAAGTCAAGAGATGCCCTTGGGCCTGTCTTCTTAGGTTGCTGCTGCTTCATAATTGCTCACTGCCCATCAGGACCTTGTGGGATGCAGATTTAGACAGAGGAGGGATTTGATCATACAGCTGGATCAGTCATAACCAATATGTGGCTCATAGTCTCATTCACATTGAGTTTGAGACTTTAAGACGTGGGCTGGAATTCCTCATGGAACTAACTTTATATACCTTGGAAGAAGTCCACCCACTGAATTCTACATTTATTGAGCTCTGTGTTTCAGGGACTGTGCAATACCTTGAGGATACATACTATCTCATTTAGTCCCAAGTAGCTTTTAAATACTTGGGATTAAATGAGATAGTATGTAAAACCAAATACTTTACAGCTACGTGGGACTAAGTGTGATAGCATGTAAAATCCCAAATAGTAGACTGGTAAAGTGAGTCCTAAAGAATTTGAATGACCTGCTGTCAGCCTACTCAGCACTAACAGTGAGTTGATAGCACCTTGTGTCTCTGTACCCAGGAATCTTTTGGGCAGGTCTGTGTTGAACATTGCAGCATGTTGTATATGTTGACTGGGCATCTTCTGTGCTCTTCACCTTTTGCCTGTAGGCTCCCTTCCTGCTCTGCACAGCTCCATGAACCAGGTGGAACACACCATTTTACCTTTTTGCAGTCTGCAGAGGTTGACTTGCTTCCCTCAGCTCACAGAGGTAGCATCCCAGGACTCAGGTTCATCTGAATTACAAGTTGATGGCCTCACTGCTCACAATAGCAAAGACATGGAATCAACCTAAAGGCCCATCAGTGGTAGATTGGATAAAGAAAATATGGTTCATATATACCATAGAATACTATGTAGTGATAAAAAAGAACGAGATTATGTCCTTTTCAGGAACATGGATGGAAGCGGAGACTATTATCCTTAGCAAACTAATCCAGGAAAGTAAACCACATACTGCATATTCCCACTTACAAATGGGAGCTAAAGATGAGAACTCATGAACACAAAGAAGGAAACAATAGAAAAAGGAGCATATTGGAGGGTGGGCAGTGGGAGGAGGTAGAGGATTAGGAAAAATATTTACTGGGCACTAGGCCTAGTACCTGGGTGATGAAATAATCAGTACAACTAACCCCTGTGACAAAAGTTTACCTGTATGGCAAACTTGCACACCTACCCCTGAAGCCAAAATAAAAGTTTTAAAAAAAGTTGATGATTTCACCTATTCTCCTGGGGAAGGCTCTGAAAGTAACAGCTACCTCTAGTTAAAAATCTTTCAGGAAAGAATCAACCAAACACAACATCACGTCTTTGTTTTTCTTGTCTGTCTCTTAATTATCAGAAATGGGATTGCTGTATGGCAGACATCCAAATGTTGTCTACAGTAGAATTCAAAGATAGAAGCAAACACCTAAATCAGCCATGTGGTGAGATGCTACTTGTCACTTTCAAAGTTACAATCCAGATTTTCAGTGCATTTTCATCCATCTCTGGTGAACTTTTCCCAGGATGTCATGTACTATGGAATTTCCCCCTGTTGGTATTATTGTTCTGTGACAGATCCAGCTCCAATGTGTTTTATTTTTTAAAAAAAGCCATGTGATGTATTCTGTTCAATTGCTTACTTAAATGAAACGGATAATTATTTTTTGATGCAAATGCTCCGAATAACCCACAAAATCCTTAGAAACACATTTGCGTACTTTGAGATGAAGAACTCTCTAAAGGCACCCTCCTTGTGATGCCTAGTGAAATGGTTTCCGTTATTAGGGGGTCATTTAACATACTGTCCATTGCTGCTCAGCATTCTTTTATTGTCACAGGAGCAGCGATTTCTCTAGGGATAGTCATATTATCCATGTAGAGACAAACTGAGGTGGTTACCCTTTAAAAGTTGACTTCAGGCTCACTGGGAAAGTAACTCAAATGTAGCCTCAGCTTTTTAAATGGGCTGAAGAGTGAAGAGGATACCCTCTAAGGCATGCAATGGATTACTGGAAAGTCAGGATAATTGTATCAACACTTTTAATTATGAATGAAGTCTTCAGGAGACTAGCACTACAGCATGTATTTGAAATGCACCATCTTGTATAGTTTTTTTTTACAAGGAAGCTGAGATTCAGAGCAGTGAAATATGTAGCCTAAATATATATGCACTTGACCAGACCAAGGAGAATTTGTGTCCAAAGTCTACGCTCTTTTCATTTGATGATGTTCCCTTTGTGACCTGATAAATATCCACATCATGATGCCAGATTGACTTGGATGCATACTTCCATTTTCCTCCTACTGGAAAACTTTTAGAGCTCCATGCATGTCTCCTTAGGAAAATGTGACAGTTTCCTCAAACATTTGAGAAACAGTGTTTTGGAAGTACCCATGTATTGATAACCAGTCTGGTAAACAATAGCAAAACTGGGAGGTGTCGTTACCATAATCTGCATAACCTGTATAACTCTTGAACATCTGTTTGTTCATTCAATACAGATTTGTTTAATGTTTTCTAAATGTCAGGCATTGTTCATGGTGATAGGATGTACAGCAGGAATTAAGACAAGTGGTGGCTGCTAGGCATAGTGACTCATGTCCATAATGCCAACACTTTGAAAGGTTGAGGGGGAGGATCTCTTGAGGCCAGCCTGGACAACATAGGGAGACCCGACGTCTACAAAAAAATCCAATGAATTAGCCGGACATAGTGGTGCATACCTGTAGTCCCAGCTACTTGGGAGGGTGAGGCAGGAGGATGGGTTGAGCCCAGGAGTTGGAGGCTGCAGTGAACTATGATAGCAGTACTGCATTGCAGCTTGGGAAATACAGCAAGACACCATCTCTGAAAAAAAAAACAAAACAAATAAAGACAGCTGATGTTCTTGCTCTTGCCTATTATGTGGAGATGGCACTATACACATTCCTATACAAATGAATAGGAATTTCATAGAGAGATGTTGTGGATTTCATGGAAGAGCCAGCCAGTGTTCTAGATGGTCATTGTATGGCTTCATTATTCTTGTCTGCTTTCTTCCTCTTTTAGGCTGCCTTGGAGTTTTCATAAGAAATTGTCCCTGGAGGTGTTAGATGGTCACAGCTTCCTTGGAGCATTGCAGTTGCTGGAATCCAGTTTCAGAATTAAGGGAGGGCTGCCCCCTGGCAATGGGCTGCCAAGAAAACTGCTGTGCTTGTTCTTAACCTCAGGCTCTGTCTGTGATCAGTCTGAGAGTCTCTCCCAGGTCTTCTGCTCCCTGGAAAGCCCTATCTCTCTGCAGGCTCGCCTCTGGGCTTTGTCTCCTTGGAGCCACATCACTGGGACAGCTGCGGATGTGGATGCAGATTTGAACCATGTCGCGGCCCCAGGGACTGTTATGGCTTCCTCTGTTGTTCACCCCAGTCTGCGTCATGTTAAACTCCAATGTCCTCCTGTGGATAACTGCTCTTGCCATCAAATTCACCCTCATTGACAGCCAAGCACAGTATCCAGTTGTCAACACAAATTATGGCAAAATCCGGGGCCTAAAAACACCGTTACCCAGTGAGATCTTGGGTCCAGTGGAACAGTACTTAGGGGTCCCCTATGCCTCACCCCCCACTGGAGAGAGGCGGTTTCAGCCCCCAGAACCCCCATCCTCCTGGACTGGCATCCGAAATACTACTCAGTTTGCTGCTGTGTGCCCCCAGCACCTGGATGAGAGATCCTTATTGCATGACATGCTGCCCATCTGGTTTACTGCCAATTTGGATACTTTGATGACCTATGTTCAAGATCAAAATGAAGACTGCCTTTACTTAAACATCTATGTGCCCACGGAAGATGGTGAGTACCTCATTGGAACAGAAAACAATACCTCTTGGGCAGTGTGTAGAGACATTTGCCAGGAGGGTTTTATAGTGTCTCGTGCATGATCTTTTCTATAACCCGTTTATTTTAATTTAGTTTTCATATTACAAATGCAGTTCTTGCAACAACTTATCACGTGTTCCACTTGTATATATTGGGCCATCTACTGGCTAGAGAAAACTATAAAAAATGACTTTAATTATTTTCATATATTGCCTTCTTAACTTTTTATAATGCTTATTTGCAGATGAAAATAAATATGAGCATATAATGTTGCATGTTATACCTGAATCATCTGTAAAGGAATGAGTCTATAGAAAAATAATAGAATTAACTACACTATTATGTTCCAGTTTGCAAACTGAAAGATAGAGAAAATGGTTCTTTCTGCCTTAATGACTTCAGATATTAGCAACTTTTTTGAGTTTTCAAAGAAAAACTTGATAATGGTTAATATACAAGCAGGGGATAGTTCATACAATGGTTGGATTTCATTGTTTAGAATCCGTTTTCTTAACATAAATTTGGATGTTCTTTTCTTCCAATATTCCCTGCAATCAGATGGCAAAATGTAGTCAGATGATTCTAGCTACATTAGAGATGAACACGTTTGTATTTTTAAAAATTTCCTTTGTTTAGTAAAACAACAATGAAAGTCTGTAGACACAATAACATTTAATATGTTAACCTAATGTTAGTAAAACATGAATGGTTTTATGTCTATAGATTTCAAATTCAGATTTCCTAGGAAGAATAACCAGACTAAAGCATGCCACAGTACTATCACATTTCCCAGTTAGCATTTCCATATGCCATATGAGGAGAAAAACAACAGAGAATAAAATATACCTGGAAAGAAAGGAAGAAAGGAAGTTAATTTGTGGGAATGATAGATGTATCTAATGTAGAAACTAGAGTGTGTCCTTTGTATAAAGTTCTTCGTGGAGAGTGTGATAAATTTCTTTTATGGAGAAATTTCTTCTTCTTCCTTTTTTTTTTTTTAACTTCAATCCCTGGAAAACATTTTTTCAGTAAGATTTGGCTGAAAATACTAAATAAACAACATTAATCCAATGATCTCCAAAATTGTATTGCATCTATCAGATGACTTTCTCCATATAAATGCCAGATAGTCTAAGTTAGAGTGTCATGAAAAACCAGACCAGGGTTGTGTGTCAATGAGATTACAAATTGTCATTGAGATGACAAAGAACAGCCCAGAGAAAGAAATTAAAGGACTCTGCTTCATTATATTAGTGGTTTCTGGCATATTGCCCTTGTCGTTATGGTGATAGACCTCACAATTATCTCATAAAGTCCAGGTCTGAATGTGATTCAAGGAGTTAAACTGACATTTGGACGCTGTACTTCCATGGGGTGCTCTGAGCTGTCTCCGTGCCTAACAGTCCCTCTTTGTGTGTATGTGAGATGAATAAGAGCTCTCAAAAGCAATTAGGGTTCTCATTTGAGCAGCCACCTGGGTTGATATCTTTCTCATAACGAACTATTCAAACAAAAACCAAAAAGAAAGGAAGATAGAAATGGGGAGAAAACCCCGAAAACAGGACAGAGGGTTAAAATTGCTTTCATAATACCTTGGATGTGCTAGAGTCTGGTGATTTTATAGAGCTAGCCTTGGCAACAATGAATGCACTTCAAATAGAAGGCCGCCTCATATAGGAGTTGGACAGAATGAGGCCACCCATGAGAAACAATCAATAGCCTCCCTGACTGCAGAGCCCTGTATGTACAATTGTGTGGCTGGAGACCACAAACAGTGTGGCCGTTTCATTGTGATTCAGTATTGAATTAAAATTCGAGGAATGTAAATATGTGAAAAATGCTATTCAGTGAAAAAGTAATCCAAACCTGATAATAAACCCAGTTCCACTTGTTTCGTTCTTTAGGCTTTTTGAAGCATTATGCACATATGATCTTGACAAGGGAATCAGAAATCTAATAGTGACTGAAAAAGTAGAAGCCATCTCCCCACTATGTGTAAACCTTAGAATTTTGCTGGTGAGAGTTCAAAGCTACAGCCCTGCATGTTTGTACAGTCCACAAATCACAGCCGATTGGGTTAGGAGTTTTTGTTTTTGGTTGCTTGCTTGTTTTCTTAACTCTATCAACCAAGAAGCAGTGCAGGCGGGGCGTGGTGGCTCACGCCTGTAATCCCAGCACTTTTGGGAGGCCTAGGCGGGCAGATCATGAGGTCAGAAGATTGAGACCATCCTGGCTAACATGGCGAAACCCCATCTCTACTAAAAATACAAAAATTAGCTGGGCATGGTGGCGCGTGTCTGTAGTCCCAGCTACTCGGGAGGCTGAGGCAGGAGAATCGCTTGAACCCAGGAGGCAGAGGTTGTACTGAGCCAAGATGGCACCATTGCACTCCAGCCTGGCAACATAGCAAGACTCCATCTCAAAAAAAAAAAAAAAAAGTACCAATGCAGAGCTTTAGATATTTAATTATTGGTTATTCACTAAATGAATGAACTCCGCATCCACAACAGCATATTGAAATGTTGACATCATGCTGATTCTCTCCAAAGGCCTTCCCTTAGACAGTTTCTTAATTCAGATCAGTGCTTTTATTTAGCAGGATAGACAGCAATATTATTATTTGGAATTTAAAATTCCACTCTGACCAGTCTGATCAAGCCAGAAAGACAAATCTAAACAACAACAACAAATCTACTTTTTCTTTGTTTAGCTTTGTCTTTCTGCCTTGATCAGAATGGCTCAAATTTCTACGTTTCCACTTTCATAAAATGTGTAGGTGTATTACAAATACAAAAATAGACTTTATTTTAGGTACATACTTATCCTTACATTTAAGAAATAACTTGCATGAGGAAAAGTGTTGGAAATTTATTCATAGTACAATAGTTTATGAAACATATATTTTTTTTCTTTAGAAAGCAATACTTTTTATAATAAATAAATCAGGTCTTGCTGAAGGTGAGTCTTTTTGTTTAAACTGGCATCATGATCTACTAAACTTAGGCTTGGGTCTTTATAACTATTTCCTATCTTATAAATTTCTTTATTTAAATGTTCATAGGTTATTACTTTCTCTTTGTTGTTAGACGACAGGCTAATTAACTTGAATTGCATATTTAACCTTTTGATAGGTGCTAAAATAAGGTCAAAATCAGTCAAGCCAGTCGGAAGCTCTAGTAGGACACATGGGCCATTGTTGACAAGGAGCAGTTGGAGACCGAATGACCGAATCTGCATGGTATGTGTGTGTGTGTTTGTGTGTGTGTGTGACAGAGAGAGAGAGAGAGAGAGCGAGCAGAGAGAGAGTGACTGAGTGACTACTTTGAGGAAGCAATGCAGAATATGGCTTGGTAGCTTGATTAAACACAAATTGTGAAAGTCAAGCTGAGAAGTTCCAATCTCACATACTAAGTCCACATCAGTTCATACATGAGGGAATGGCACTACAATTTGTGATTCCTCTTGGTCACAAAGGAGACTGAACACAGAAAGATGAGCTATGGAAACACTTCAGGTTTTTAATGAGAACTCATGGTGTTATTTAGAAGTGAGGCTAAAAAGTAAGGGAAAAATAAAAGACACATTTTGAAGGAGTTGCTCAGGCAAGCTGTTGTATTAAATGTAAAGCCTGGAGGAGAAAGAGCCACAAGTGAGTCCAGGTTGCCTTGGGGAATGGACAGAGCCAAGGAAGCACTTCCTGAGTGACCTATACCTGTACTTTCTCTCTGAATCCTTGGACATACATCTTAAGGTCTTACTCTTTTTTTTTTTTTGAGACAGAGTCTCATTCTGTCGCCCAGGCTGGAGTGCAGTGGCGTGATCTCGGCTCACTGCAAGCTCCGCCTCCCGGGTTCACACCATTCTCCTGCCTCAGCCTCTGAGTAGCTGGGACTATAGGCGCCCGCCACCACGCCCGGCTTTGTATTTTTAGTAGAGACGGGGTTTCACCGTGTTAGCCAGGATGGTCTCGATCTCCTGACCTCGTGATCCACCCGCCTCGGCCTCCCAAAGAGCTGGGATTACAGGCGTGAGCCACCGCGCCCAGCCAGGTCTTATTTTTGAAAGATTTCAGGGGCAAGAAGCCCTTCCATTCTCCATCATGGGACTAAAAACACTGGGAAATATAAAGAAAAATATACATGAAAGTCATTATTGCCCAGGCGCGGTGGCTCATACCTCTAATCTTTAGGAGGCCGAGGTGGGTGGATCACTTGAGGTCAGGAGTTTCTGACCAGCCTGGCGAATATGGTGAAACCCCGTCTTTCCTAAAAATACACAAAATTAGCTGGGTGTGGTGGTACATGCCTGTAATCCCCGCTACTCAGGAGGCTGAGGCAGGAGAATCACTTGAATTGGAGAGGTGGAAGGAGGTTGCAGTGAGCTGAGATCACACCACTGCACTCCAGCCTGGGCGACAGAGTGAGAATCCCTCTCAAAACAAAACAAAACAAAACACCAGGCATTATCATTGTATTTTCATTGTAGCATAATAGCAAATGCCATTATGATTTCTAGAAAAGTGAAATTCTGGGTTTTTTTTTTTTTTTTGCTAGCAATACAATTGAAAAAGTGAGATATTAAAAAACAACAGATGATTGAATGCAAGGTGTCTCTATCGTCTTTTTCCCCCAAGATGACACCTGACACTTTGAATACTATGACTTAAGTAAGCTTGCCACGATTACTATTTGCCACTATTTGGTGAAAGCCTGGAGCTTTGTGATGAAATATAGACAGACACGACATGGACAATGACCTGTAGGAGTTCGCACAGTTAATAAACCTACAGGTAGATAATAAGCCAGAGCATCCTCGTTAGGGAACAAAGAAAGCTCTGTGACAGCTCAGGGACAAGCTATTTTTTGAGAAAAATTTGATGGAAGCTGTAAGTGGTTGAGCTGTGCCATGAAGAATATATGGGCGATGGAAGGGATTCATCTACGAAAGCATCTGATGAATGGAACATTTGAACACACACATCTGCGTTAAGCAGCTTGGTGTCAGTTGTTGCTGTTGTTACTACTTGGGCGTTAAGTGTGGCATGGTAACAGAATCTCTGCTTTAGCATGGGCTGTTTCTGGCCGTGCCATATCATAAAAGTTCTTTTTTTCTTTCCTTTTAGAAATAGGGTCTCGCTCTGTCATCCAGGCTGAAGTACAGTGGTGCACTCATAGCTCACTGCAGCCTCGACCTCCTGGGCTCAAGGGATGCTTCCATCTCAGCTTCCTGAGTAGCTGCTGCACTCCGCCATACCTGGCTAACCTTTTTAGTTTCTGTAGAGATGGGGTGTCACTATGTTGCTCCGACTGGTCTTAGGCTCAAGTGATCCTCCCACCTCGGCCTCCCAAAATGCTGGGATTACCAGCATAAGCCATTGCACTGGGCCCATAAACTTTTTAATGTTATCCACAGCTGCTGACCCTAACACTTTCTAGGGTAGACAAGCTACCTAAGTTGAAAGGGTGGCAGGAGAACAACAGGGAAAGAAGCTGGAAAGTCAACCGGCTTTGCTAGCGCTTTTAAAAAACAAATGCATTCACTTCTCTTATAGATAGCACTGGATCTAATTCAAGATATAATTTATAGCTTGGTTTTCATCCTTCAGTAGCTCCCATCTTTTCTGAGGGTCTTACAAACTTTTCTGGCATTCTCCATTAGTCAAGAGATGTTTGTGTTCAAATGGTAGAAGGCAACCTAGCCTTAATCTGGTTTTGAGGGAAAAAATGGAAATTTATTAGAAGGGCTATGGGGTATCCAAACTTACTGTAAAAGTTGAGAAATCAGATTGGGAGAATGGCAGGGATGCAGCTAGACTTTAGAGGCACCTGGAAGCAATGAATCCAAGGACATCACCAATCTTCATGTCTGGTTCTTTGCTTATTTCTGGAAATAGGCTTGCTTTAAATGGCGGTAAGAGGGTTCTCTGCAGTTTTTGTTAGTTGCATTTTGTTTTTGTCAGTACCACCAGTGAGGGACAAAGTTCCGTGATACCATACTAAAAATACCAGGGCAGGGTTTTGATTGGCCCACTTGACTCAGGAGTAAGAAGAGATAAAACTGGGCTGTTCTTGGGTATACCAGTTGGCAGGGGGCGAAGGGTAGTTCTCACCACAAGGTGTCTGGAATGAGCAGGCACTACTTCACTGTCCAAAATATTTTTGAGCATCGATTATATGCCAGACATGCCTTAGAGGCTGAGATTGCAGGAGACACAAGCATTCCTAATCTTGAGAGATAGGTACTTGTAGGCAGAAAAGTCATGGTCCCTGAGATATGTGCAAGCACCCCCTCGCCCCCCAACCAACTCACTCATTCCTGGAACCTGGGAATAGGTTACTAGGCATGGCACCTGACTTCTTCAGTACTCTGCCTTAAATAATGACTTCACATGGCAAAGGGGAATTAAGGTTGCCGATTGAATTATGTTTGCTAATCAGCAGACCTTCCAATAGGGAGAATCTATCCTGGATTCTCATATATATTAACAGAGACCCTCCACTGTGGATGGAGAACACTCAAGAGGAGATCAGAGTTGGTGTAAAGCAATGTGAGAAAGAGATACCCAGACATTGCTGACTTTGAATATGAAAGAGCCAGGAGAAAGGAATACAGGCGGCAGCCTCTAGAAGCCAGAAGAGATGGGGAAAACAGATTCTTCCTTAGAGCTTCCAGAAAGGAGCCCGACAGCCCTGTTGACACCTTGATTCTAGCCCCATGGAAGAAACTCTGACCTTAGAACTGTAAAAGAATAAATGTGTGCTGTTCCAAGCTTACTAAGTTTGTGGAGATTTGTCCTAGTGGTAATAGAAAACTAAGGAAGAGTTTCATCACCCTGTAATATTATTTGAAATTCATAGTGAAGTATTACTCTGAAAACAAAAGTTCAGAGTCGCTGAAGTTGTTTGGTTTCGGGCCTTCTGGACCCCTCTCCATTCTGGGATTATACTTCCAAGAATTTCTGGTTGAAAACACCCTTGGGCTCTTAGAGCTTTCTACCTTGCTCAAGCATGCCAAGGAGATCATATCAATTCTTGTTTTAGGGCAGACATTTTTTCAGATTTTTAAAACTTTATTTTTTAAAAATTTGAGAGCTAGGTACCCCGTCTCTGACTGGGGTCTTGCACTATGGCCCAGGCTGTAGTGCAGTGGCACAGTCATAGCTCATAGTTTACAGCCTCAAACTCCTGGGCGCAAGTGATCCCCCAACCTCAGCCTCCTGAGTGTCTGGGACTATATAGGCTGAGATTACTATATTGAGGTTCAGAGAAGAAGCATGTCCAGGTGTCTGCAAATTAGGAAATGGTGGCAGATTTTTTTTTTTTTTTTTTGAAACTGAGTCTTACTCTGTCGCCCAGGCTGGAGTGCAGTGGCGCGATCTCAGCTCCCTGCAAGCTCCGCCTCCTGGGTTCACGCCATTCTCCTGCCTCAGCCTCCCAAGTAGCTGGGCCTACAGGGGCCCGAATGGTGGCAGATTTTTAAAAAAATAAACAATGAAAAAAAAATCCCCTATTAGATTTACATTTCAATTTTCTGCCACCATGACTGGCTAATTTATAGATTTTTGAAGAGTTGAGCCTTCCTGTGTTGCCCAGACTGGTCCAGAACCCTCGCCTCAAGTGAGCCTTTCATCTCAAACTCCAGAGTTCTGGGATTACAGGTGTGAGCCACTATGTCCAGTGACATTTTGCAAATGTGACATTTTGCATCATGTTAATACAGCCTCATGGCAAATTGTCCTAAATGGCATATTCAAAAGATAATACTGTTTTGACACAGAAAGGTATCAAAGGGTCATTTAAAATATTTTCAGGCAGCTATAACATTTCCAGAGTAGATGGCTTTGAATGGCGTATAACAAAATACCCAAATTGTTCTTTCCTCATCTGTCTCCGTAGAGTTTCACTCAAGATGGCGGCTGCACCTTTACATGTCTTATTTCCTACTTACAAACACTGCTGACAAAATCCTTTGGGTTCCCCACTCCTTCCAGCTACACCTTAAGATGTGGTCTCTTCTGGGCAAAGTGATTCTCTGACCTTTTCAAGGTACACCTTGTTTACTCCTCCAGCCAAAACTTGTTTGCTGGAGTTGGAATGACAGTTTAGCCCCTTAGCAGATCAGTCATTATGGGCAAGTGACCTAGCTTGCTTGGGCCACAGTGTCCTTATGTCTAAAATAGAGGCGGCTGAGAGATTTAAGGTTTTAATCCATATAAAGTGCTTAGTAGCCAGCACATACAAGCACCCTGTAATCTGTTGTTAGTGCAGCATCATTAATAACAGAAAAGGGAACCCAAAAATTTCAGTGAAACTGCACGTGCATAGTGGGTCTGGTATATATATGAATCTAGGCATCATAAATGTTGATTGTCTGTGACATAACTGTTGTAGTAGTGGAGGGGTAAGCTTAAGAAGTAAGACCAATAACCCATCATTTCTGGCAGTTTCTAGTGTAGATTTAACAAAAGGGAATTTTGGGAGGTATAACATTTTTAAAAAGAGCTGACTATTATCATTCTGCTTTATTCCTAACTTTAGTCCTTTTGAGCCTGTGTTGTCAAATGGATTTTGAGCATATGTGAATTAGAGAAATTAATCGCCAGGAAAGGATTAGAATTTACTTTTTTGGAAAAGTCCCTTAAACCATCAAAAGGCAGTAACACCATTCTTTGTGTGTGAGATTAAAGAGAAATTAATTTTCTTTCTCTTGTTGTCTAGACACACAAAGTCCAGTTGTATGCATATAGTCACAAAATATAGGTGAAAAATGAAAACTTTGTTAACACAATGAGACAGATGTTTTAACCAATCAACATCAACATGCAACTAGGTGAAAATAATTAAACTACTCCAGCTTTCATGTGTCAGTTGGATGTTTGACATTGTGTAGACATAGCTTATAAGTAAAGATAATTATGAAAGATTATTAAATAAAGATCTCCTTGACACAGACTAATTGAAAAGTATTTAGTGTTTTTTGTAAGCACAGTTAAACTGGCGTGGATTTCCAATAGCATGTCTCTCCCCCTCAGCTCAAAAAGCTTTCAGCTATTTGAATACTGAGTAATAATCTTACTGAGGGTTTAGAAATTACATATGTTTGGAATAATGCTATTTAGTAGGATGAATTATGCTTGTTTGAATAATTAAGAAATATCTTTTCCTAACAAAGAACATTTTCCCTTATGTACATAATCTTCCAATACATGAATTTTAATTCAATTCAATTTGCAATTTAGATTATTGTCATAATTTGAACAAATACAGATTACCTAGAATTTATTAAAAATCAAATTTTCACATAGTGCATATCATAAGATTTTTTTTTGGAAATTGTCAGAGATAGAAACTTTAGGTACAACTAGTCCACTGGAATATTTGGCCATTTAAAACAATTAGCTCATTATTTATTTGTGGAATCTTCCTTCCTAAGATGTTGTAGTCTTATTTGTTGGCAATTAATATTGCTGATTTGAACACTGTTATTTATTTTCCATACTATTTTAACGAAGCTATTTATTTTTATTATTTATTTATTTTTAATTTTATTTTTTATGTTTGAGACAGTCTCACTCTGTCACTCAGGCTGGAGTGCAGTGGCGTAATCTCTGCTCACTGCAGCCTCCACCACTCAGGTTCAAATGGTTCTCCTGCCTCAGCCTCCCGAGTACCTGGGACTATAGGTGCCCACCACCACACCCAGCTAATTTTTTGTATTTTTAGTAGAGATGGGGTTTCACCATGTTGGCCAGGCTGGTCTTGAACTCCTGACTTCAGGTGATCCTCCTGCCTTGGCCTCCCAAAGTGCTGGGATTACAGGTGTGAGCCACCACTCCTGGCCTAGCCAAGCCATTTAACCTTTTAAATATTTATTGTCCTCAACTATTAAAAATAAGAATAATATGATTATACATCCTATGAATTTTTTTTTAGAATTATTGTGATTTGGGAGTAAACATCTATATAAGAAATAATTATAAAATAGATAACATTAGTGCATATTAGGACTTTGATGTCATGTTAATTGAATATTAATCCCATGACTTTATCTTTCATTGGAAGATTCTTTGCCTGGGTGGGGTACTGGAAGCCCTTGTTGAGAGTAGATCTGATCTTGTTAGGCTGTTTGTTGCTTCTCCTAAACCAGGCTGTTTTCATAATGAGTTAGTTTAACATTCTGTCTTTATGTTTAAGCACCCCTTTCCTTGGTGCAGTCACAGCCAAACTGCAAACAGAAATCGAGAAGTTATGAGCTCCAGATTTGAGAGCCACAGAGAGTTTGTGAGATCAAAAACATCTGCTCTCAGTAAATAAACCAGATCTACCTAAATCACACGGTCAACTTGAAGGCAAGGGAACTGGAGGGAAAAATTCCAAAAGAGTGATCTCTTCGTGCAATAGCTACCGGTAAAATAAAGCAAAGATGAGGCAGTGTAGTCTCCACCTTATTATTTCAATCTAATATTCTGTATTGAGGTTCAGAGAAGCAGGTCTAGATTTCCACAAATTAGAAAGTGGTGGCTTGCTCTTGTAATCCTAGCACTTTGGGAGGTCTGGGTGGGTGAATTGCTTGAGTCCAGGAGTTAAGACCACCCTGGGCAACATGACAAAACCCTGTTCCTATCAGGAAAAAAAAAAAAAAATTAGCTGGGCATGGTGGCACTGGCCTGTAGTCCCAGCTACTTGAGGGGATGAGGCAGGAGGATCGCTCGTGCTTGGGAGATGTAGGCTATGGTGAGCCAAGATCACAGCAGTGCACTCCAGCCTGTGTGATACAGTGAGACCCTGTATCGAAAAAAGAAATAAAAGAGAAGCATTTCATTGTTAGATTTTACATATCCAATGATGACTTTTGATGGTGAAGGTAGGCATTGGTCTGTGGTCTGTGGAGGGGGTGTGTGTGTGTGTGTGTGTGTTTTTGTCTGTCTGTGAATGTTGTTGAAGGAAAGCCCATAGATGAAATATCCACAATTCAGTTAAGATCAAATATGTTACTGTGAAATGCCAAGTTATAAAACACCTAAACTATATCCTCTTCCCCTCTGAAACCCCAAACATCCCAAAGTCTCCTTCAAGCCAGACATCATCTTCGTCTACTGTGCGTGTTGTCTGCACAGTCCTCGAGTTTACCTCAGGGCAAGTGCCTGTTGCCATCAGAAATAAAGAATGCAGCAGGTGCTGATTTATCTCAGGCAAAGGAGCTCTTCTGGTGGGTTTCAACAAGATATGAAAATTGTAGGTTCTTGAACACTCCTTTTCTTCTTCCTTAAAATGAATGTCTTTAGCTACGTTCTACTCTCTTCTCTGTCTTTTATGACATAATCAGTCATTCACTCAACAAGGGAACATGTAATATTCACCTAATGTCCCATCTGCCTGTCACATATGGACTTTAGCCTCCAGTCAGGCCAATGACACTATTGATCTCCTAATTCCAATCTCGACTCTTTGGGTATTTTTTCTCTTTTCCATTCCTTATTTTCTTTAGAGCCATTTTAGGTAACTCATTTAAAAATTATTAGTAAATAAATCATTATTTGCAATCAGCATAGACAAGGCCTTGGGTGAGTCTAAGTGGGTATCCGGAGAGATCTAAATCTGCTGCTGGAAAAGTAAGTGGGAAAGCCCCATTGATATGTGACCCAACTAAACCACATTTCATGAAAAGCACAAAGTCTTCAGCGACTGTTTTAGGATTTCAGGGAAAAGAAAATGGAGGCAAATCTGAGAGTGGATGCTTTCTATGGATCCGTGAGAGAGAGGTTTGCACCCTGCCTTGAGTGAATATGCAGAGCATAAACACGTGTTTGTGCAGTGAGGAAATGCTGTCTGTGTTTCCTAAAACTGAGGTTCTTGTTTATTGCTTCTTTAGCTGCACAGAGACATAAAAGATGCAAAATTGGGAAGAAGGGAGAGATAAAACTAAGACAAAACTGGAGGAGGGTGCAACGATGTTGTAATTTAACAGGCAAAGTACTCACTTGGGTATGTTTTACATTGTTACATTGTGACATTGGAGGGTTCATAAATGGAATTCCATCCAAACTAATTCTAATGCCTATCTTTTCTTCTTAGCAGACTATACAATAAAGTTAAATCAAAGAACATGAGGTCCCATTCTTACCAAATTCAAATATACATTTTATCACCTGGTGTTTAAATCCTTAATATGAAAGCTTTCAGTATCCCTCAAATTTCTAATCTAGTAAAGTACTTTCATAATTTTATATTGGAATTGTACTAATCCAGATAACTAGTATGAAATCAAGTTATAATACTATTTTGCATGTTTCTAAAATGTTTAAATTTAAAAATAGAGAAGTAAGCCTTAGAGAGAAAACCAGCTTTCCCAAGAATATTAAAATGTTAACAAATTATTTCATTTTGAGCTAAAATCAGATAATAATGAGAACAGATTTCACCGTCGCACATTCTACAAGGATCTTTGCATTTTATACTTTTTTTTGTTTTGCTTTATAGGAGGGGATTTTGGTGTGTTGAATATCATAGTGGAAATTTTCCTGGACGCAAATGATAGGATCAACTTAGACTTTAATAACAGAATGATAACATCTTCCAAGGAGAAGGAGCTTTTGGGGTCATTTAACCAAAACTCTTTCACCATACGGTATTCCTTGTTCATTAACCTTTTGATACTCTAAGCAGAGATGAAATATCCTCCCCTGAGTTCCTAGAAGTTGAATTTAATCACCGTTTAACAAGCCTGCCCTCCCCAGTAGATGGTAAACCCTTTGAAGACCCAGAGCATTTTTGAGATAAAAGAACAAATCACATACTTCAATGCATGGAACAAATGAATGAACCTGTAGTGCCTGGCCACCCACCTTTTTTTTCTTTTGAACCTGATTAATAAAGACATTTACAGGTTTTTAATTTCATTATCAGAAAGGGCTGGCAATATTTACCTGAGCACTATCTACAAACAGAGCTGAAGAAATTTGGAATGTTTCCTTTCTCTCCTAATATACAGCTTTGGAAGTCTTAGAAAACATGTTAGTATGTTCCTTCTAGGTGGTCTTTTGCAAGCATCCTCCTCAGTGTGAAGCATCTATTCTCATGCATCACATTACATGTTATGAATACACCCAGAGTTTATGTGAGTTTTTTTTGTCAAATGCATTAAACTCTTGGCTTATATATATTGAGCTGGAAGCCACATGTTTTTATAATATTTTAACAGTAATATGTTTTATAATATGCCTTAGAAATTAAAAAGAAATAGGATACCTCCACTTCCTATGACAAACTGTCAGCATATAAAGCAAGGCAAAGCCATTAGCTGCTGCAGCTCAGTTTTTCCCACTGGATGCTGAATGCACAACAATTACCAGCCAAGCCGGGATCCTGTTTACTGCATGTTTCCCTGAAATGCCAAGCCCCTGAGGTGTTACAAGGAGGGAAGGCAGCATACATGTGTGATAGAATGACCAATAAACTAATTGGTTTATAGGTTTGAGAAAGCAACTGGTTGCCTGTTTTTAAATGCAGTGGTCTATAATTTGATTGAATGCAGAAGGAATCATTTCCAAGAAATTAATTAAAGTTCATAGGTCGGAAAATAACTGAGCTCATCATTAGGGAAAGCTTATTCTAAGACTTAGGATAAAATGAGCTTCCTCTTTCATTTCATTCAACTTAAGATTTTGTAGTTACTTATCATCATCAAAAGTATCATCAGAATCATCACCATCATCATTATCTAAAGTTGAGTAGCTATGAGAAGGTATTGTGAGGTCCTAGCTTTAGAGGAATCGATTTCTTTGAGATTTGATATTGTTATTTTAAGACTGCAGAGCATGGGTTAGAATCTATGTTTTAAAAACTTTGACAGGCCACGTCATAGGTAGTCAAGTTTTCTCTTGGCATGGGTTTTGAGTTGACTTATGTTATGGTTGAATTGTGTGTCTCAAAAACAATGTTGATGTCTTAACTCCTGGTGCCTAGGAATTCCACCTTATTTGAAAATAGGGTTTCTGCAAATGTAATCAAGGTAAGATGAGTTCATACTGTGTTAGAGAAGATCCTAAACCCAATATAATTGGTGTCCTTATAAGAAGAGACACAATGATAAAGACAGAAACAGGGAGAACACCATGTGAGGATGGAAGCAAACATTGAAGTGATTCATCCCTAAGCCAGGGAACACTGTTAGAAACCACAGGGAACTAAGAACAACTCAATCCAAGACAGAAGCATGAAATGGATTTTCCTTCAGAGCCTCTAGAAGGAATCATCTTAATTTTGGACTCTGCCCCAGAACAGTGAGACAATATGTTCTTGTTGTTTCAAGCCACCGAGTTTTGGTAATTAGTTACAAAGCCCCAGAAATGAATGCAGTCTGGATTAGGTATGTTCCGCATACATACGCTGCCTAAGAGTGCCAGAAGCCAGAAGAGGTGATGTCTGCATTTCCGGTTCATAAAATCCTGTCTCAGTACCCACTGCTCTGTCCAGGGCAAAGCTCCCCTGACACATTTTTAGCCTTTAGACTATGTCCTATCTCCCCTGCTCACCAGAGAAGTAGGTCTTGGATTCCAGTCTCTCAAGGCTGGCATTTTCCAAGTGAAAGATACTGCCTTTGTGTAAGTCCTTCCCCCTTGAGTGTAGGTGGGACATAGGGTTTGCTTTTATCTCATGGAATATGATAGAGATAATGGAACACCACTTCCATGATTATGTTACATAAGCATATAAATTGTGTCTTACTAGTATACCCTTTTTATTGCATTCCTGGTTTCCATGCTTTGATGAAAGAACAGCCATGTTGAACAGGTGCATATGGCAAGAAGCTCAGAGCTGCCTCTGAAACAACAGCCAGCAAGGAACAGAGGCATTCAGTCCAGCAGTCCACAGGGAATTGTATCCTGCCAACAACCACATAAGTTTGGAAGCGAATCTTCCTCAGTCATTCAGCTTTAAATGAGACCCCAGCTCAGACCAACACCTTCATCAGTGAGAGACTTCCAAGCAGTGGACCCTGCTAAGGTTCTGCCTGGATTCCTGATATGCAAAAACTGTCATAAAATAAATACATCACTTGAAGCTGTTAAGTTTGTGGTTGTTACATAGCAGTCAATAACTCATGTGGCACAATATGCAAAACAAGGATTTCAGCTGAGCACAGTAGCTCACACCTATAATCCCAGCTCCTTGGGAGGCTGAGGTGGGAGGATTGCTTGAGGCCAGGAGGTCAAGGCTGCAGTGAGCTATGATAGCGCCATTGCAATCATAGTTCATGGCAGCTATGAGCCTGGGAGACAGAGCAAGACCTTGTCTCTAAAAAAAAGGGCATGGGTTTTAAATTGGCCAGATTGTAACCCAACTTCTACATAGATATTATGTCTCCATTGGAGGGATATATATTTTGAGATTTTACAATCCTTAATTACTTAGGAACAATTAGTTGGCGAGTGAAAGAAATTCAGGTTGAATTCACTTAAGGGAAAAGAAGAGATTTGCGGGTTCCATTTACTAGCAGTGCATTTAGTTTTGAAAATGGTGTCCTCAGGTCTAATCATTGCCCTTAGGAACCTGGCACTTTGGCGCCATGTTTCTTCTTCTTTGGGCTTTCTTAGAGAGGCTGTCCGTGTGTGGTAGTAGGCAGTCAACAGCATTTCCTAGTATGTCATCCTTTTCTCAGAGAAGCGCATTGTCTTTGCAACTATGTGTATTGGCCTAATTTTAGTTGCATGCCAACCAATGTCTATATCCAGTGGAAGGAGACACTTGGATTGATATGGACTGCTTGGGTTATGTGTACTCTTCAGAATTGGGAAGAGATTGGGTAAGTCCAATAGGCTTAGGGTAGATGCAAGTAAGATTGCTCCCCAGAAGAAAATTGAATGCTAGGTAAGCAAAACTCATTGATGTCCATTGTCATTGCTCATGTTACAAATAGTACCAAACAAGAAAGAATGGCATGGCTGCTTCATGGAAGAGGAGATGAACTTGGGGGCAAAACCTTACCTAGAATATTTCCTTTTTTCATCTAAAAAGAGGAACTTGGACATTCAGAAATGAGAAAACTTGTGTATTAGTTGCTGTTGTTGTTGGTTTGTAAGCAGCTGTAGCTCTTAGTGACATATAGAGATAAAGTGACAGGAACAGATGAGGATATTTCTGTTAGGATGTTATCCAGGCAGTTCTGTGTTGGGAGTCACCCTCCTGGGACACTCCTGGGTCTGGAAGCTGTCAGCTGGTGGCAAATCAGAGATAGTCTGAGATTTAATGCCAGATGGGAAACATGGCCTCAAATGAATTAGGCTGTTTAGGACTGGGTGTAACATACTGTTTTTGCCATCTCTTTTAAGAGTTATAAGTGAAAGGTTAGGTTTACTGAAGGATAAGCCAATTTGGGGAGCTGATGTGGTGAACATAAATTTGGCCAAATTTCAGCCTAAGCCTTTAGCAGGGTGAAAGTTTGGGAATAGTTTCATTGTAGAACATTAGGCAAGTGGCTGACAAAAGAGCTTCCAGTTCTTTCACAAGGAATTCTTCAAAAAGCAAAGGAGGTCCTACTCAGTCAGCCTGCTCTTTCTGCTCAGTAGACTTCTTTGTGAGACTGTGCTGTGAGTGAGTTCTCAGGCTGGTGATACAACCTGGTCTTCAATTCTTGTGCAGCTCTGTAAGTCCACGTAGGCACCACTAACATCCTTATGACATTAAGTGTCATTGGATTGTTTGCTAACGTTTTCTTCCGTATGGGCCCCAGGCATTAGCAAACATGTAGTTTTTTCATTTATTTATTCACTCAGTGAATATTTATTGAACCTATTCTAATTGTCCGGCCACTTTGCTAAATGTCGTTCCATCACTTTGCTTGCAGACCATACGGGGGAAAATGCACAGCTAACTGGAATCATCATTTAGTGTAATTAGTGCAATGATGCAACAAGTTGAGGAGATGTAAGAATATCTGGGAGGAGCATGTGTCCCAGACTGAGAGGGTGAAAATGCACTAAGGAGAAATTTGTAGAATCAGTAACTGACCAAATTGCTGGGAGGAGAGTCATTTCAGACAGAGAGGAGCACGTTCAAGGCTGAAATCTGGAGCCTGACATTAATATCGATTCTCTTAGCTAAGTGTTGTTAAAGAAACCAAATGACAGTGAATTTGAAGTCCTGCACTCAGCCAACCGTATGAAGTGTATGAAGTGTAGTCACTGCATGGTCAGCTAATTGCAGGGCAGGATCCTTCAGTCATCAGTCGAGCTAGAGAGAATATTGACAGATGTGCTCTTATGAACGCTGAGAAGCTCAACCAGGACACGTATTTAGCTAAAAGGGGGTCTGACCTCCTTTTAGAGATGGGAAACAAAGGTGGACAGCATAACCCATAGACTAAATCTATCACACTGCTGTTTTTGCCAAAGAGTTTAATGGAACACAAATAAGCCCTTTTATTTAAGTATTGTCTGTGTCTGCTTTCACACTACAAAGGTGAAGTTGAGTAGTTGCAAAAGAGACCATATGGCCTGTAAAGTCTACAATATGTACTATCTTACCCTTTATTTTAAAAAGTTTTCTGACCCCTGATGTAAAGGACTAGCTTCATGAAGTCGCGTGGGGATTTTCTAGTTACCATATAGACATCAATGGAAGAGCACAGAAGTTCCATGTCAGACAGCAATTATTTTCAAACTGGCTATGAATTTTTTCCAAATGCAGATTCCTGGGCTCTATCCAGGCTTCCAGTGACTCAAAATCTGGGTATAGATTCCAACAGTTTGCCTTTTAGTGACCTTAGAGGTGATATTGATGGCAAAAATTTTATATATGTACATATCCATGCAACAGAAAATTGGACATGAAATATTTTTTAATCCACATGTAAACAGATACTCCTTTCTGCCATTAAAAACCAATTAGAAAAAAATGATAAAAGCCTGTTTTCGAAACCATGCTCCATATGGCTTATGCAAGATAATTTTCTGAAGTGACCTTCAAGATGAAATAGTTGCAAAGTATATATGTGTTCAGTTAAATTAGGAGGTGCATGTGCAACAAGGAATTATTAGCTGTAGATCTTTAAAATCAAATCAGTGTAAACAAAACACTGTCAGCCCAGTGGGCAAAGAACACAATCAATCAAAAGATGAATAAATATACACAATTATACACTACTACTACTAGATGATGATGATGGTTATGATGGTGATGATGTGGATGGTGATGGTGATAGTGATGATGATGATGGTGGTTATGGTGATGATGGTGATGATGGTGGTGATGATTTTGGTAATGATGGTGAGGATGGTGAAGGTGATGGTGATGGTGATGTTGATCATGATGATGATGAGGATGGCAAAGGTGATGGTGATGATGATGGTGATGGTTACGATGATGATAGCAATGAAGATAACAATAATTGTGATGATAATTTATGGTGATAATAATGATTGTGGTGATGGTCTGTTTCTATGTCTCAATCTCAGTTGCTCCCCCAGTCTCCATACAAACAGAACCACCTTAGAGACGTTTCAAACTTACCATATTCGAAACTCAACTGCTGCTTTTGACACAATGAATGCCCTCCTGTCTCCATTTTTACCGTCTTAGGAGAACTCACAACCATCCCTCATCACTCAGTGAGCCAAGTATTCTAGCTGCTGATCCACATGTTTGAATGGCTGCCTTGAGGAACTGACATGACCTTGGGGACCTATAGGGAGCAATGATGCTGGACTGGGGCAAGGATGAATAAAGGAGGGATGAGTCCAAGTTGTTGGGGGAAGACAGGGCAGCCAACTCTATCTGGAGCTCTCAGATGGGTTTAGCGGTTGTGGAGATATTTCCAATGTCATTTTGAAGATGTGGAAGAATGTTATTAGGCAGAGCAGAGATTCTTAACTGAGAGCAATTTTGGATCCACTATAAGGGACATTTGACAATGTCTAGAGATATTGTTGGTTGTCACAACTGGGGAGGTGCTACTGACATGGAGTGGGAGGTGGCCAGAGATGCTGCTGAACATCGTACAGAGCGGAAGAATGACTCATACAGCAGAGAATTATCTAGTCCAAAATGTCAGCGTTCTGATATTGAGAAACTTGGCTCCATATCGTACATGTGTAATTGTTTTTTACTTGCTGATTCTAGATTCAACTGGGCAAGGGGGTGTCAGCAATGTCTGGAGATATTTTGGATTATCCAATCTGGGCAGTGTGTGCTCCTGACATCTAGAAGGCAGAGGATGCTGCTAAACATCCTGCAGTGCCCAGTACCGCCCTCACAACAAACATAATCATCCAGCCCCGAAATGCCCACAGTGCTGATGTTGTGAAACCCTGCTCTAAGTCAAAGCATTGTCTTACTTAATTTTTAATTCCTAGTGTATATCAATGGTTCTCAACTTTGGGGAGGGGACAGGTTTGCTTCCAGGGTACATTTGGCAATGTGGAAAGACTTTTTTGTTCCTTGTGAGTGTGGAGCGTGTTACTGGGAACTAAAGAATGGAGGCCAGGGATGCCACTAGATGTCTTACAATGCATAGGACAGCCTCCACCCCCCTGAATGATCTGGCCCCTAATGTGAACAGTACTGAAGTATACAAAACATTAGGTAGACTATGGAAGCCTATAGAAGAAGAGAATCTGAGAAAATTGTTGTGCTTGGGGAACACTGAAGAATGTGGGGCGATTGAACAAATGCTTGTGCAGACAGCTTGGCACCAAATTGCAGTGGAGCACCAATGGGATAGTGAAAAGGGACAGGTCCTACAATGCACAGTTCTTGACCATCCCCAAAGTGCTCCAAAGCTATGTTGATGTGCGTGTATTATCTCATTGATCCTGTTTGGGAATTATCATGTTGACAGCTGGAGTCCCATGAAGGAACATTTTTAAGCAGCAAAGTGATAAGCTTTGATTTGCCTTTTGAGATTAATGACTCAGAGACTGCCAGTTATTTGTTAACTTGCTTGATTCAGCCTAAGCAGACATCTAGAGGGTGTAATTTGATTTATTCTGCAGAGGGGTGATTGGCCCCTATATTATCTTGGCACACTGCCTGAATTTCTGAACACCAAAGACTTATTTATTTAGCATATGGCCATCTCATTTCCAAGAGCCATCAAAGAAGTGAGAATGGATTAGATATGGAACAAGTTGACCATTGGATTAGTTTATCAGATGATTAGCATGCCATGCTGATTTATCAAGACATGGAACATTTAAAGAAGGGGAGGGTAACATACAAGGAAGATAGGAGATCTTGGTCCCAGTTTCTTTTTTTTTTTAATGCATGAATAGTCTTTTGGTAAATACAGTTTATGTTTGTTTCTGCTTTCTAAGTTAGGCTGCAAAATATTATTTATCGGTGGTATTCTCTGAAATTGATTGGCATGGCAAGACTCTAAAAGAGTATCCATAGGTATATTTAAAAATAAAAGATAATATTTTCATCTTTGCAGAAAAACATCTATTTACTATTGCTTGGAATAGAAAGCAGAATTTTGCTGTAGCCATTAGGAAGTAACAAACACTATGCCATAATTATAGTAAGAAGAAAGCGTCAAAAAGAAATGTTTCGGTTCTTTTATACACAGTTGGCACAAAATTGTCCACATATATGAATACTCCCAAGAATGTACCATAAAAAGAACCTTCCACCACTATTAACAAAATTAATCAGTGGTCATTACCATGGGATTGGGGATACATTTTACGTGTTCTTGATTAGATTCATTAGCCAAAGAATAAGACCTAATTGATGAAAGTGGGCTGTAATTTTTTGTTTTTAAAATAATGGCCTCTGGCCAAATATGGGCAAAAGAAACAGCAGTTGATTTGTTACTTTACATTTGTTTCTTGCATCCTGCTCGAAAACAGAGGTGATTTACAGTTTTAATATATTTTTCATGCACAATTAACATCATTGTTGCCAGTTTTATGAGGCAGGAAAGTGGGCCTTCTATGATTTATTGTGAGTGCATGAAACAGAATTAATGCTACTAGCAACAGAGTTTTAGTAGGAAAAAGTTAAAGCACACAGTCTTAAAAAGGAAAGGTTGGTGTCCAAATTATGTTTGCTTTAGGTAAGCTTTATACCTCCATGGATGGCTTTATACCTCCATGGATGGCTTTTTTTTATAGCAACAACCAGAATAATTGTATTTACACTGGGGGCTTTTCTCTGTTTCAGAGGGTTTCATGTGGAGTGCCAAAATGGTAAAATATCTAACATTGTTATATGAAGGAGTGAGGGAAAATCCAATCAAGATTGGCATTTTTAAAAAAGAAAAGCGGCATAGGAAATATTTTAAAGATTTGGGGCCAAGCCTGGTGGCTGATGCCTGTAATCCCAGTGTTTTGAGAGGCTGAGGAAGGAGAAGCACTTGAGCCCAGGAGTATGAGACCAGCCTGGGCAACATGGCGAAACCTCCATCTCTACAAAACAAAAAACCTAAAAAATTAGCGGAGTGTGATGGCACGTACCTGTAGTCTCAGTGACAGGGGAGGCTGAGGTGGGAGGATCGCTTGAGCCCAGGAGGGCCAGGCTTCAATGAGCTGTAATCACATCACTGCACTCCAGCCTGGGCAACAGAGCAAGACACTGTGTCTCAAAAAAAAAAAAAAAAAAAAAAATTTGGTATCTTTCTTTCCCCCACAGTTAGCATATACATTGAAAACTGTACATTTAAGCCAAAATAGTTTTTTTTTTTTTAAACATTTCACTATAAAACTCTGGCTTGCACATGGGTACATGATTTTGCTTTGACTTCTTCAGTTACCGCCTGCTCTGATGTGAGACCCGTGAAGTAAGCAAAGAATTCTTTTTGGCACAGAAATGAAACTCTTGAACATATTGTTTATTATCCCATAATGGAAAGAGAGATACTCTTCAAAAATAAGGACACGTGAAGCCCTTATTGAAAAGCAATCATACATTGGTGAATTTAATGTTTTGGAGCAAATACTATTATATCGGATACCTATTAGTCTTTCTAGGTAGTGAAATATGTACAAGGCAAAATCAAGCATCAATGGAAGGGTCCAACTAAGCTTGTTTCTCATATAGTTTATCTGCCAGCTCTGACCTCAAGGGTACCTCCTGCCTGCAATGTGGACTCTCTGCCCCACACACTGATTTCCAGCCTTTTCTGCTTCATGGAGTGACTTGCTGACCTTGTCTGTGCATGGCTAATAGTACTCTACTGACTGGCAAGGGTTGTGTCTTCCACTTGGCTCTTCCAAGCTGCTAAAGAAAGCAACACAGAAAGTATAGCTGACAATAATTATCTGCCAAATTTATGTGATTCACAGCATGGATGGTAGACCTGTTGTTTCTTTTTTCTCTTTGAAAGGGAGACTACAGTTTTCTCTGCAGCCATGGTACTTTATAAATTATTTCCTCTTCCATCTCTTAAAAGTCACTGTTATTTATCACCCCGTTAGCTGTGGATGGGAGAAATGCCTACTCATGCAGTACTGGAGGATGCACAGATTGTCACACATCTTTTCGGGAGACTATGCAGCAGTAGGTAGTGTAGTATTAAACAAATGCCTGAAATGTGAGCCAGGAATATATTGCACTTCAAGGAATTTTATCCATAGGATATAACTGGGAAAGTGCAGAAGAATGCATATATATGGATGTTCATTGTTATGTGTTTTATGATAGCAAAAAAAAAAACAATTAAAAACATTTCAATTTTATTTTAGACATGGGGGTACATGTGCAGGTTTGCTACAGGGGAATACTGTGTGATATTGAAGTTTGGGGTATAGATTCCATTACCCAGGTATCGAGCATGGTACCCAACAGGTAGTTTTTCAAACCACGACCCCGTCTTCCTTCCCTTCTAGTTGTCCCTAGTGTGGAGTGTTCCCATATTTATGTCCATGTGTACTCAGTGTTTAGCTCCCACTTATAAGCAAGAACATGTGATATTTTGTTTTCTATTCCTGCATTAAGTAACCAATATTTTTAACAACATAGAATCCATTACATAATTAGAGATACAATAGAAGCATCGAATACCAGCTGTTCAAATGGCATTACGGGATAATATTTATTGATATGGAGGAATATTCAGAGTGTATTATATACAAACATTTTCATCATATCATTTTTTACTGGACCGGACTGTCATTTTCTTATGGGCTCCCTTGTATTATTTACTCTAGTGCATCTCAGTTTTATTGCATATTATGCAAAATAGAAGATAATGATAGTTGGCACATTCTCTGCTGAGACTATTTACGGTGGTGTGAAAAGGTGTTGCTAGGGGTGTGTGTCTCAGTCTATCCCAGCCTTGTAGGGCCCCACGTTTCAACTCCCTAATAGACACACAGGCACACAGGGGAGAATGCTCTGGTTTAAACAGTCAACCGTAAGCCAGAGGCAATGGTGCAACCTGTGGTCTCAGCTACTCAAACGGCTGAGACAGAGGATCTCTTGAGGTCAGGAGTTCAAGACCAGCCTGGGGCAACATAGCAAAACTCCCATCTCTAAAAAACAAAAACAAACTCAACCATTTTGAGTTTTACATGTTGTAAATATCTTCTCTCACTGGCCCCCACCCATCATTCCTGGTTTTGATTGAAACAAAACCATTAGTTTTAATGTAGCAAAGTGCCATCAGCATATTTTTCTTTCTAACAGTTTCTCCTAAGTAGTACCTGTTAAAGAAATCCTGTTCCACCCCAGTATCACAACATTTTCCTGCATATTTTTCTGTATCAGAATTTCATTGTTCATACAGACATTTTTTAATCCATGCAGAGTTTATTTTTATATACGGAATGAGGTAGGAATCTCATGTTATTTTTTTCTCCAATAGGAGAACATTGCTTTTGACACATGAAAGAAACAATGTTTCTTTTTTTTTTTTTTTGAAAACAGAGTCTTGCTCTGTCGCCCAGGCTGGAGTGCAATGGTGCGGCCTCGGTTTACTGCAACCTGTGCCTCCCAGGTTCAAGCGATTCTCCTACCTTAGCCCACTGAGTAGCTAGGATTACAGACACACACCACAATGCCCAGCTAATTTTTGTAATTTTAGTAGATACTGAGTTTCACCATGTTGGCCAGGCTGGTCTCAAACTGCTGACCTTGTGATCCGCCCTCCTGGCCTCCCAAAGTGCTGGGATTACAGGCCTGAGCCACCGCTCCCAGCTACAATGTATTCTTTCCCAGTGATTTGTGGTGTCAGCCAGGACGCTGATAGGGATAAATGGCATGTAACTTGAGAAATGTAATAAAGATGGGGACAGGATATAGGGCACCAACACAGGATAGTGGAGCCCTTATGTGAAGTTGCTGATGCCCACTGAGGCTGAACTGGACCTACCTCCTAGGGAGGGAACTGGAGGTCATATATACAGGCCTTACTTGGCCTTCTGTCCTCCAGATTATCTGCCAGTGTCTTCCTTGGCTGAAACCCAGGAGCAGCCAGAAGGCAAGAGTGAACCTGTTTACTTACCTTCCACAGCAGAGAGGAGTGGAGATGAGGAAAAGCAAATCTTGAAGGGGCCAGACAACCCCCTCAACCCTGCAAAAAATAGTACAACCTTTTAAAATTCATCATATATACATCAGCCAATCCAAGGGCTTTATAATTGGCCCTCTTGATTTCCTGATCCATTCCTGCAAGATAAAGTATGACTCAAATAGTACAAACGCCTATATATTTTTCATCTTCACCATTCCCATTGCTTTTCGTAGAATTTATTCTTTCATATACAATACGGAATCAATGTATCAAAATCTGCAACATTCTTCTGTCTTTACTGGGAATTGTATCTATTTAAATGTTGATTTGAGGAAAAAATAAACATCTTCCAAGCTCATGTTATCTCATTTGTAAACAAGCATAGTTCTTTACTTGTTGAGATCTAATCATAGCTTTATTAAAGACTTTGAGCATTATGTGTTAATTAATTATTATTATTATTTTGCAAATGTTATCTTCAATTACATTTTCTACTCCTGGTATAAAAGAATGTCGATCTTTTTTGTGCATTGATTATATGTTCAGCCATCTTTTTGGATTCCCTATTATTTCTAGTAGCTTTTCTGTTCAATTACATGGTTTCCATAAAAATGGTGACATTATCTACAAATAATGACCATTTTCTCTCTTTCCTTTCAATGCTTGTAATTTTCATTTCCTTTATAACTTGTACCATGGTATGGCCCATTGACGTCCAGTGCAAGGATGAATACTGTTGGTATAAACTTTTGTTCCCATTCATGATTTTACAGGAAATGAGTCTAACATCTTTTTTGTAAATGCAGCGTTGAGGAGAGATTTTTAAGCATGCAGTCATTATCAGATAGTATGAATTACTTGCAATTCCCAGTTTTTTCTAAGTTTTTAAAAATGTTTTCTTTTGTTCATAAATATTGATTATTGCCAAATAATCAATTGGCATTTCTACTGCTGGTTATGTGATTCTTCTCTTATAATTAATGTGCTCGGAAAATTAATGTATTTTTAAATACATATTCAATTTTGGAAATAACACATTTTTAATCTTAAAAGAAACCTTTTAAAAATGGCCATTCTTCTATTATAGTGGAATATATTGTATAGTCTAAGAATAGCTACTATTTTACTAAGTTTGGTTTGTAAATATTTCACTTAGGATGTCTACATCTACATTCATAAATGAATTTGATTTATAATTTTCTGATGTACACTCTATACTTTTGATATGAATGTTAAACTAACCATACAAAAGGATTTGGGTAGCTTTCTTTAATTTTATATTATCAGAAGAAAACTTCAGTAAGTAGGATTACTAAAATATTTGTGAAAATTATCTTGGGTGGTGAGTTTTTGTATGGGAGATTTTTAGTGACTCTGAATACTACTAATAGCTTTTAGTTTATTTCTTTGTGTAAAGTTGCTTTTTTTTTTTTCCCTCAACTATTTCAATTTCCTTTTTTAATACCAGGGCTTATACTGTTAAAATAGTATTTTGTATTTTTTATAACTTTGTTTTATTTGTTATCTTAAAAATGATTTTCCTCTTTTTATTTAAAGACTATCTGCTTTCATTATTTGTCACTCTTACTTGGTCAGTCTTGCCAGAAGTTTGTCTATATTATTAAGCTTTTCAATAAACTAGCTTTCATTTTGGTCATTAGCTCAACTGTTTTTCCTCTGTTTCACTAATTTCTGCTCTTATATTGATCATGTCCTATTTTTAGATTTATTTGGATTTATTCTGTTTTCTCTTCTTCCTGTTTCTTGACTTGCCTCCATGGCTCGTTTATTTCCAATTCTTCTTGTTACCTTGTAAAGGTATTTGAAGTTTTAATTATCCCTTTTAAGCACTTCTTCAGTCCCATCCAACACATTTTCACATGTGACATTTGAATTACCACTGGACTCCGACTGTTTTGTGTTTATACTGTAGCATAAAGGCATGTGCACACACACACACGCAAACATACATATATATATATGTGTATATATATGTATATATGTTTAGTGTTCTGGCATTATTTTGAATGCTTTTTACTATTGATTTCTAATTCTGTTGACTGATAGAATATAGTGCTGCATGCTGCTATTTCTTTAAAGTACTCCTTATGAAAGGCAGATTTCATAAACGTTCGGTGTATGCTTGAAAGCTATAGACACATATACACATACATAGATATATTTACAAATACAAATATAGATATACGTGTATATGTGAGAATGTGTGTTTTGAGGAGCTTAAGTTTCCATAGATACCCACCAGATCACATGTATGGGTTACTTCAGTCTTCTATATCTTATTTATTTTGGTGGGTGGAGTGTAGGGACAGAGTCTCGTTCTGTTGCTCAGGCTGGAGTGCAGTGGCATGATCTCGGTTCACTGCAGCCTCGGCATTCTGGCTTCAAGTGGTTCTCCTGCCTCAGCCTTCCAAGTAGCTGGGATTACAGGTGCACACCACCACGCCCAGCTAACTTTTGTATTTTTAATAGAGACGCGGTTTCACTTTGTTGGCCAGGCTGATCTCCAACTCCTGGCCTCAAGTGATCCACCCGCCTTGGCCTCCCCAAGTGCTGGGATTACAGGCATGGGTCATTGCAACTGGCCCATATACTCAGTTACATTTTGTCTCCTAAGTTTATCACTCCAAGAATGTTGTGTTTTATTCTCTTGTAACATTTTATCTTTTCTTACCTTTCCTTTATCTTATATATTTAATGTATATGGATATACTGTTATATATATATATTATGTATGTATAAAATGTACTTATATACCTTTTACATGTTTTGAAGCTTTATTATTAGGATGTTACATGAAAGCGTCAGTTATACCTTTTTAATCTTCCATTCCTTTTCTAGTATTTATTATCCATTTTTGACATTTACGATTTTTGTTTGATACTAAATTTGCTTCCTGTGATATTTTTTCATTTATATTTTGTTTTGTATTTAAAATTTTTAGTCTCTTCATTTTCAAGTTTATGTATCCATTTATTTTAAATATATCTTTTCAACAATATGTTGCTAAATGTATTTTAATCAGTATTTTATCTGTTTATTCTAATTTTATTTCTGCAATTACCATTTTTATAGATTTCATTTCTGGCATTTTATTTTATATTTTATATTTATCAATCATGCTTTTTACATTTTAACTTTTTTTTTTTGCTTTACCTGACTTCCATTATATAATTTTAAAAGTTTCTTTTACTGACCTCATTATTATATTCTTCTTTCTTCTGTTTTTTTTTTTCCTTCTTATAGTTTGGATTCATCAAATTTCTCTCTTCTTTTGCCATTTTATGCTGCACTTATATTTTAATGAAGATATATCTATTCTTCTTATTAGCTATCAAACTTTTCAGTATCCATAATTGTTCTCAGAATAAGATACTGGTTTAGCATTTTCTCTACTCTTTGGCATCTCTCTCTCAATCACCCCACACTGTATTAGATTCTAAGAGGATCGGGGCTCTAGATCATGAAAAAAATGTGATTTTAGATTATTGTTTCTTCGGAATAATTTTTGGTCATTACCCATATTATATTGCTGTGTTCTGGGTTCCTCTCCTTGCAGAAATACATTGTGTCAAGATTTCTGTGATGTAAGTGGATTTGGATTTAAGCTATCATTTAAATGATAGTTTCACTGGACATAAAATCCACGCTGATTTTCTTTCCTTTGCACTTGCTGGGGGTGAGAAGCCACTGCATTTGGTATCCTGCGTTGCTCTGCCATTAGCCTGGTTTTCATTCCTTTGCACATCGCCTGCTTTTTCTTATTGGAAAAATTAGACATATTTTGTTTACATTTGAGGTATTCAAAAATTGGAATTTGTTTTTGCTTTGTTCTGTTTTAAATCAACCTATTATTTACTTTGTGAGTACTTTCAATTTTAAGCCTTTTTTTTTTTCTCTCATTCTGGGAAATTCTCAGCCTTTCTGTCTAATGTAATTCTTCCTAGTCTTTTTCTCTTTGTTATCTTTCTGGGTCTTTTTTTTTTTTTTTTTATAGGACTGGTAACACTTCTATTTCTATCTTCCATACTTTAGCATTTGGAGGATATTTTCCCCCCATGTTTCATCCCAGATCCATTTTGGGAAAGTGTCTTTCTGTCTTTTGGCTCCTCTGTGCATTGTTTGTGGATATCCTTCCATTTCAGTCTGTTCTTTGTGCTCTCCAGTTCAACAGTTTCATTTCTCCTCCCCAGTATCTCGCATGACTTCCTTTGAAACCCTTTGTTCCAACTTCATATTGCTATCATTGTCTCTCTGTCCATTGGAGGGATCTACTTCTTTTGAATCCCAGTTTGTTTACTTGGGTCATTTTATTATTATTATTTTTTTATATAGGATGTTCCTTTTTTTTTTTTTTTTTTTATACAGAGTTTCACTCTTGTCACCCAGGCTGGAGTGCAATGGCGCGATCTCGGCTCACTGCAACCTCCGCCTCCCAGGTTTAAGCAATTCTCTTGCCACAGCCTCCTTAGTAGCTGGGATTACAGGCATGCGCCACCACACCTGGCTAATTTTGTATTTTTAGTAGAGACGGGGTTTCTCCATGTTGGTCAGGCTAGTCTCAAACTCCTGACTCAGGTGATCCGCCTGCCTCAGCCTCCCAAAGTGCTGGGATTACAGGCGTGAGCCACCACACCCGGCCTTGTTCCTTTTGTTTTAAGTGCTTTGCTTTTTGACTGGCTCTTAAAAATTTCTTGGGAGTTCTTTTATTTTCTCGAGGCCAGTAGAGATCTTGGAAGGTACCGAGAGTCCAATCGCCAGTCAAAAGCCCACCTCTCTGCCTGGCGCGGTGGCTCATGCCTGTAATCCCAGCACTTTGGGAGGCCGAGGCAGGCGGATCATCTGAGGAGTTCAAGACCAGCCTGGTCAACATGGTGAAACCCCATCTCTACTAAAAATACAAACACTACTTGGGCATGGTGGCGTGTGCTGTAGTCCCAGCTATTTGGGAAACTGAGGCAGGAGAATCACTTGAACCCGGGAGGCAGAGGTTGCAGTGAGCAGAGATTGTGCCACTGCACTCCAGCCTGGGTGACAGAATGTGACTCCATCTCAAGAAAAAACCAAAAAACAAAAAATAAAGGCCTACCTGTCGATGTAATGCCTCTGGGTAAATTGGAGGGAAAAGAGGGTCCCTCTCTGAAGAGCCCTTGGAACTCGAGTTTTAATTTCTAAACCAAGAACTTTATATTATTTCCTCCCTCCCTGTCACTTCCATCCACTGGCTGGCTCTTATCTGAAAACTGTCATGTGCAGTTATAAATACTCAACACTTAGGGAAGGGGAAGGAATGCTGAGAGATTTCTCCAGCCTGATTCTTTTCAATGCCATAAAATTCCACTGCTTTACCAGAAATGCCTGGAATGTGGCTTTCCTAGCTTTGCACTATGACCTTTTTCATTCGGAATAATGAAGATGGGAAAAGCATTGATCTGCCCAGACAGTGAGGAGAGAAGAACAATACCTAGGTGGAAAGCTCTATCTCCCCTGACTGTCCTGCGAAATGCACCTGAGTCTCAGACAACTCCACTGCCATCTGTCTCTCCAGGAATTTCCCATTTTGTGTGGTGACTTCAAAGTAGGTAAATATTTTGATTAAAGGTACAGAGAACAGAATTGGGATAGCTTGTTCAGAAGATGGCATGGAAAATTCTGTGACTGGAGTAGTTGTGAAACATCACTCTTCCTGTAAGAATAAAGGAGGCATTTGCCAGATGTCTAAACACACACACACACACACAGAGGAATTACTTCTGGCTGCACGAATATTCTCTCTCAACATCTTCCTGCATCTCCGTATGTTATTGTTCACTTGTGGGCAAGCAGACCCCCAACAGTCTGGGTTTCTTTAATTGCCAACAGTTTTCATTGCATGAGAGCCTGACATGTCTGTTGCATGGTAGGGTGTGTTTTTAGTTTTGGCTTCCTATTGGTTTTGACATATCCCTCCTTCCATGTCGTAATGACAATTTCAAAGACCTAGTGGATGTTGGTCATAGGGTAATCCAAACAGAAATAATTCTGTATATTCTAGAATATTATGTTTTCAAACGTAGGTTTTGATATACCACAAGATTTCTTCTACCATTGAGGCAATATATATATATGTATGTGTGTGTGTGTATCTATATATATGTGTGTATTTTAAATTTTAATTAGATATTTTTTAGAGGCCTTAGCCCTTGAGCAGAATTCCCTCCTGATTTAATGATTTTGGAGGAAGCTCTTTGTGAATCATTTAAAAACACATTCATGCTTCTTCAAACAGAGGTAACAAAGGATATAGCACCTTGACTTGTTGACTAAGTGCTGTCATGGTAGATGTTCTTTAGCCTAGAAGATGCCTGCAGGGTGAATTCTACTCTCCAAAGTTTCTTGAGACTGTGTTAATTAAAATCAAACACCTGTGGATTTTGTATTCTTGTTCACGCTTTTTATACCTTTCCTTTCTTCTCCCTGGGCACCCTGCTTTCACGCTAGTGCCTACCTCTGTTTTCCCTTCATAATGTGATCTACGCTACACAATCTGATTAACACGCTCACCAGAGTTCTACTGGACATAGAATAAAGAAACCAGTATAGTTTTCTCTTTAGGGACAAGGCAGTGAGAAAGCCAGTCTGAATACAGGTTCTTGCTCTTGTAAGCATTGGCATTCAGCAGGTTCCTTACTTTCTGAACACTGCAGTTATATGATGGGCAGACAGGGACTAAGAATAACACCTACCTCGATGGGGCTGTTCTGAGGATTACTGAGATAATTTATGTAAATCCCTAGCACAATGCCTCACTCATGCGAGATCTTTAATTTATGGTAACAGTTACTAATTTCATTTATCATAATGAGCTGCCTGAGCTACCAAGGAGCTCTGCCACTCCCAGTACTGTTCTACAGTTCTTTAATTCAATAAAAAACTTTTTTTTGAGTTCCAGATAAGTGCCAGGCATCAGGCTAGGTGCTGGGTGTATGACGATGAAAACAGTGTTCTCATACCCCATAGGGGTAGTCATCATTTTGTAGATGGGCCATTTTTTATGACCTCCTTTTTAATTATAGGTCTTGATTCTTGCCTGTTTTGTATATATATGTGTTGCAGCAGGAGCTTGCTGTAAAAATCAGAATTGCCCAGGCTGAGTGCGGTGGTGCAATCATGGCTCATTGCAGCTTCGAATTCCTGGGCTTAAGTGATACTCCCACCTCAGCCTTCTTAGTAGCTGGGACTACATGCATACTCCACTACACCTGCCTCTGTTTTGTGTAGCTATGATTACGTAGCAATTTTCTGAATCAGTGACAAGATGCAATGCATATTTTTTTCAGCAAGTTAATTAATTTATCTAATCTACATTTGGAGCTATTTTTTGGAGTGTTAGTCATCATAATAAATATAGTGGCACTGTCAATAGTAATATAAATATAATGGTACCTTAATACTGTAATACAAAGATCACATCTTCATGACTGATGGACCATTTCAAACCCATAGGTGTATTTGCTTGCTCTGTAAAGTATACAAAAGTAAGAATTCTGGACATCTTTAAAAGTTGTAAATTTTTACATGAAAACTTACATTCACGCCATCTTTTGAACATCAAAGAGCTTTGGGAACATGGGGCCTATATGTGACTGTGGATGAGGTGCGGCTCTTCCCTTCAGACACAGCACTCAGTTTGCCATAGTCACACTCCCCACCACTCCCTATTGTGTCTCCAACCCCCAGGCTATTGTCTGTTTCTTTTCCAACATTATTACCCACTCATAGATGGTCAACCTTATGATCATTGTTATATTATTTTCCCAAAATCTTTCTAGTGTTCATGATTTTTTCATGTGGTTGTTTTGAGCTTTTTTCATTAAGAATTCAGGATCACATACTCAAAAGTTTAGTATTTACCAGTTTGTATTATTTAGCACTTCAGAAATTTATTTCTATTGTTGTTATCAACTCATAAAGTATCTGTTTAATTATCCAACTGAATACTAGATAGGATAGTGATTCCTATTTTTTCGAAGCTCATATCTGTGAGCTCCTTGATTGCTCAACATAGGCATTCAATCATTCATTCAACAAATACTCATTGAGGACGTACTATGATCGGGGCACTTTTCTAGGTGCTGATAATTGTAGTGAAATAATAGACCACAGTGGACAATGTTTCTTTATGGAATTTAAGTGAATAAGGAAGTGATTTTGGATTATTTCAGATCGTGATTCCTGCTGTGAAGAAAAATAATTCAGAATGAAGTAGATAAGGAATAATAGGAATGGACCCACACAATTATTATTTTAATTGCTGTGGTCATTGAGGGCATACTGATATCTGAAGCAAGTAAGAGAAGAGTTTCCTATGAGGATGGAATAGCGTGTGCAAAGACCCTGGAGTTGTAGAATCCTTGATGTGTCCAAGGAATATGGAGAAGACCAGTTGGGCTAGAGTTGACAAAATGAGGGTGAAGTGGGGGAATGAGAAAGGTGCTGGACATCAGGCCGTTGAGAGGGCTTTAGCTTTTCAGTGATGAATATTGGAACCCACAGTGTAATTTTGAGCATGAAAATGAGAGCCTTGACTTACATTTTTATCAGATCACCCAGAGTTCTGGTTGGAGAATGAGCTCTAAGGAGCTGTGGGTGTATTTAGGGAGGTACTTAGGTGGCTTTTGCAATAATACACTCAAAGGAGGATGCTGGCTTCACCAGAGAACTGATAGATGAGGCATGGCCAGATTCTGGGAATATTTTAAGGGAAGATCCAACAAATCAATTATTCCTAGAATGCAGAATGAATGAGAAAGAGACAACTTATGGCCAGTCTCAATGCCTTTGACCGCAGTAACTGGAAGAATGGCGTTGCCACGTGCTGACAACAGGGAGGTCATGAGAGGAGCACTTTAGGGTGAGGGAATTAGGAGACTGCTTTTGTTTAAGTTAAGAACAACCAAGGAGAGATAGATGTCTTAGAGACAGCTTGGTACAGTAGTGTGGACATGAAGAGAGAGGTCTACACTGGAGATACACGGTCAGGAGACATGAGCATGTAGATGATATTTACAGTTGTGAGACTGAATCACATTTCCAACACAACAAATGTAGATAGAGAGGAGAAGCGAGTGTACTAGAAGAAAAAAAAGGATGAAGAGAAGGAGGGAGAGAAGACAGTGAAGAAGAGGAAAGAAGCAGCATGCACGTGTGCACTTGCATGAGAGAGAGAGAGAGAGAAAGAGAGATAGAAGGAGAGAGAGAGAGAGAGAGAGAGACTGGGGGTAGAATTACATCCACCCAAAACCCAAATTTTAATGACTTACAATATGAAAGCTGCATATGTTTTTCTCTTACGTTGCACCTCACTGATGGACTATCATCAGCCCCACTTCCCTTCCAAGTCTTTATTCCAGAATCCAGGCTGGGGGCCACACCTGAACTGAGGAAATGATGTTCATGTGCAACAGTTCTTTAAGCTTCTGCTCAGATGTGGCATTGCACATCCACTCATATGCAATTGTCCAAAGCATTTTTCTCTTCTCTGGGAGGTACTTCAAGGGGCACAACAGAGGCTGGGGATTGAGGGGACTGTGAATAGACTTTCAGGAAGAAAGGATCAACTGTGCTAAATGCTGCTGATGAGTGCAGTAACACAAGGATGAGTAACTTAAGTAGATTGTAGAGAAGTACAGGCCATTTGTTTCATGCCCAGGAAGAAGACAGGACCAGGAATCCTGGTTGAGATGCTGCAGGTTGGGCTAGTTGGAGGTGGGGGGAATGTTTTCTCTCACTGCTGGGACTTTCTCAGGTTAATAGATGTGACATTGTGGAGGAGCTGGAGACGCAGGAGAAGGTGTGGAAGAGTTATCTAGGAGATGGATTGACAGTGTTTGATGTGAGAGGCAGTAGAGCATGCATTGAACCTAGGCCGTATGGCTGGAGGGTTTTTTTCCAGCCACATCCTGTCTGCTCAGGTTCAGAGGAGGTAGGAGGTAGATTGAACCAGCCACAGGTGATGCCCCATGAGTAAAGAAGGGTTGAGAGCGAGGAATTGAGGAGTACAAGGCATTAACTGAAAAGATGGTTCATGGAATTTAACAAAGATGAGGACAAACATGAGGAGAGGAGGCAGTCAAGAGAGAGAGAAGGAGTAGGATTGGGATACACGGAATGAAAGTGAGCTCCTTAAGATGAATGGTTAATCTGACAAAACTGGCTAATTCCCATAAAGTGAATGGCTAATCCTATTAGTGCATTGTTGACATGAACATGTCCTCACCAAATAATGAAGAAAAATTTGATTTTCTTATATGGAAAAAGCAAGACCAAAAAAAATCAACCAAAATTGTATCTACTACCTGGTAGTCCGTTAGAACACACTAAACACACACATAAAGATAAAAATGAAGTATGTTAATTGCAAAACTTGTATCTCCAAAAACTGGAAAGCTTCTTGGCACTTAAAAAGGTTCGGCCAGGCATGGTGTCTCATGCCTGTAATCCCAGCACTCCGCGAGGCTGAGACAGGTGGATCACTTGAGGTCAGGAGTTCGAGACCATCCTGGCCAACATGGGGAAACCCTGTCTCTACTGAAAATACAAAAATTAGCCGGACATGGTGGCGCATGCCTATAGTCCCAGCTACTCGGGAGGCTTAGGCAGGAGAATCACTTGAACCTGGGAGGCAGGGGCTGCAGTGAGCTGAAATCGTCCCATTGCACTAAAGCCTGGGCGACAGAGCGAGACGCTGTCTCGAAAAAAAAAAAAAGACAGCATCTCGCTCTGTCACCCAGGCTGGAGTACAGTGGTGCAGATCTTGGCTCACTACAAACTCTGCCTCCTGGGTTCCTGCCGTTCTCCTGCCTCAGCCTCCCAAGTAGCTGGGACTACAGGTGCCCGCCACCACTCCCAGCTAATTTTTTGTATTTTTAGTAGAGACGGGGTTTCACCATGTTAGCCAGGATGGTCTCCATCTCCTGACCTCATGATCCGCCCATCTTGGCCTCCCCAAGTGCTGAGATTACAGGCGTGAGCCACCGCGCCCAGCCTCATTAAGTTCTTTATTACATTTGTAAAGGTAACTATAACTCCGTGAGAGCACTTTCTCACTCACCTCTTAATTCTTGAGCAAACAGAGAAGCCGTGCATGATAAAGCTGGAGAATTGGGTGGTATCTTCCTATTAAGCTTACAGGAAAGCACTGGGCGTTTGAAACAGGTGTTGCATCTTGAGAGCCACAGTGTCAGGTGTGCACATTAAAACGATGCTTCTAATTGTTGCATGGAGACAGAAGACAATCACAAAGATCCTGCCTTGACCTCCTTACCTCTCCAGTTCTAAAAACATTTCTCCCGCTACAAAAAGCATCCATCTGTGTGTTTTTGCCTCCACGTGGTCTTATTCCTGAAATGCTCCTTCCAAGTCTCTCCTTTTCCAACAGCTGCTATTTCTGAATCTTTTGCAATTGCTTCAGCAAGAATCATTTCTGGCTTCCTCGGTTCTACCATACCAACTTCACCTTCTCATCCCTTAGTGGGATGCTAGGGCATGGGTCAATTCATCTCTCTCCTTCAAGATGACGTGAAGCCCCTGAGAACAGGGGCATATTTTTGCCCAGCCATTACCTACAATGATACAGGAGTCCTGTAATATTCGTTAGAGAAATGTGTCCACTGAACATGAATTTCGTATCCCATTCCTTGTAAAAAGGATACGTGAGTTATCCTATATTCCCAAGGCACAACATGACTTTGTTCTCGTATGTGCCGCCATGATCCTGTCAAATTTGTTTTGTTCCTGGTCCCTAAGAATAAATGTCTAAGTTATTGTAGTCATTCACTCTTCATTTTTATGAATTATTACTGGCCCACCTACAACCATATTTCCTCCGAAATTCATCCATCCTCCTGGAGTTACCTGATTCTGAATTATTAAGTGGTTCTCTTGGCCATTTTTTCAAAAAAGGAGCACACTTATTCCAATACACAGGCATTGTTTCCAAATTATTATTGCTTTATCTTCCTAGAAACCATTTAGAGATGAAGATCCACTTTAGAAAATGAACTCATTTAGTTTAGACTATAACAATTGAAGATATGGTGACTACTGTTTATTTCTGTTAGGGATTTTTTTTTTTTTTTGGTAGATTTCACAAAAGACAGAACCTGCTGTGTGACAGCTTATCTGCAGGACACTGATGGTTTGTAGGACGATGGTGAGGCTTTGTGAGAAGGCAGAAATGTGGAAGGCTGGCAAGATTGTTTACTGAGCTTCCCCTAAGGATGGAATAATTCACCAGTTCCACAACTCGTCCACCCTCAGTCACTCCCAATAGCTGTGCCTCAGTGTTTTCTTTTTAGTGATTGTATATATTAAGAAAAAAAAAAAAAAACTCATTTGTAATGTTTAGCTTATCTGACTTTCATTACTAAAATAATAAAGGAGAAAAGTAAATAATTCATATAAAAGTAAACTTTCTTATTCCAAGCAGGTGTATGTGTGCATGTTTGTGTGTTTGTGTGTGTGTGTTTGCCACTTTGATAGAAAGAGACTGACTTTGCAGAGACTCTTTTTTGTTAAGAACTTTCCATTAAATTAGAGCTTTAAGTTATAACTCTGATTGCGTAGACCAGGGAAAATGGTAGGATGTGGCTTAAAAGGCAATCTCACAAGAAGTATGACTTTTGTCTTATATTGTAAACAACAACCCAACCTTGGAATTTGTCCCAATAAATTCCGTAAGTATAAAATAAACTAAATAAATGAAGTGGCTAATATTCTACTAAGTCTTTTCCTTCACACATGCTTTTTTGCCTAAAGCCATTTAAAGTTTCTCAGGATTTAAATCTGTGATTCTGTCATGGAGTAGAAGAAACCCAGAGAATATAGAAATGTAGAAAAACTTTCAGACTTATTGGTTTAACAGAAGTAGGCCGGGTGTGGTGGTTCACGCCTCTAATCCCAGCACTTTGGGAGGCTGAGCTAGGTGGATCACTTGAGGTCAGGAGTTCAATACCAGCCTGGCCAACATGGTGAAACCCCATCTCTACTAAAAATACAAAAATTAGCCAGGCGTGGTGACACACACCTGTAGTCCCAGCTACTTGGGAAGCTGAGGCAAGAGAATCACTGGAACCCAGGAGACAGAGGCTGCAGTGAGCTGAGATTGAGCCACTGCACTTCCAGCCTGGGTGACAGAGCAAGACTCTGTCTCAAAAACAACAGCAACAAACAAAACAAAAATCCAGAAGTAGATCTAATTCTGCAGACTACAGTCACTCAGATATGGATGGATAAGTCCATCCGCTATTTGTGTATTGTGCATTTTTTTTTTTTGAAACAAGCACATTCCCACCTGGATTGAATGTTAATATTCACTCAAAGCCAGGACATTGCAACGAGCCCTTAGGATGTTATAATTCTGGGCCATTTTTTTTTTTTAAATATGGAACGCTTCACGAATTTGCATGTCATCCTTGCGCAGGGGCCATGCTAATCTTCTCTGTATCGTTCCAATTTTAGTATATGTGCTGCCGAAGCGAGCACAATTCTGGGCCATTTTTATAGTTTCAGGATTTCAGATTTCTTGCAATGTTGTAAATTTTTAGTTTCTTGTCTTTCTGTAACATCTTGTAAATTCAAAAACTTAAAGAACTACAGGTTTTCTTGATAAATAACCTGTGTGACTTCTATTTTTAGATTTTTCTTTTTTACTACATGATCTGAATTAAAAATTAAATATACATATGAATTATTCTTTTGAAAAATATTGCCTATAATAATTTTTTAAAAGAAACTTTAATTTTAGATTTGTGCTAAATTGGCGAAGATTATGTAGAGACTTTTCCTTATACTTCACCCTCAACTTCCACTACTCTAAACACCTTACATCGTTATTGTACATTTGACACTATTAGTGAGCCAATATGTGTACATTTTTTGACTAAAACCTGCCTCTTCTTCAGATTTCCTTGGTATTTTCCTTCTGTCTTCTTTCTTTCCTCAAATCCCATCCAGGATCCCATATTACATTTAGCCGTCACGTCTCCTTGAGCTCCTCTTGACTGTGACAATTTTTCTTCTTCTTTTGTCTTTCATGACCTTAACAGTTTTGAGGAGGGCTGGTCACGGGGTTGGTACCTTTGTTTGGTTTGTCTCATGTTTTTCTCATGGTTACACTGGGGCTGTGGATTGTGCAGAGGAAGACCAGAGGTGAAGTGCCACTTTCATTACGTTGTAGCAAGGGCACATACGAGCACCATGACATTGCAGTTGATATTAACCTTGATCACATAGATGAGGTGATGTTGGCTAGATTTCTCCACTATCAAGTTACTCCTCCTGCACACACACTTTCTATACTGTACTCTGTGGAAAGAGGTCACTATGTGCAGACTACACTTAAGAAAGCAGGAGACCGGGTGCGGTGGCTCACGTCTGTAATCCCAGCTACTCGAGAGACTGAGGCAGAAGAATCACTTGAACCCGGGAGAAGGAAGTTGCAGTGAGCCAAGATCGTGCCATTGCACTCCCTCCAGTCTGGGTGACAGAGCGAGACTCCGTCTCAAAAAAACAAAAATAAATAAATAAATTAAAAGACATCGGGGACTATGATCCCCTCCTTGAGGGCAGAGTATCTACAGAAATTATTTGAAATTATTTTGCATGAGAGATGTGCCTGTTCTCGCCCACTCATTTATTTATTCCCTTATTTACATATATCAGTATGGACCCATGGATATTTATTTTATACTTTGGGTTGTAATCTAATGTGATGTTGTTTATCTGCATAGATTTTGTGTTTAAGTAACTTTTTTCAAATTCCTGAGGGATAGCTTTTTAAAAAATCCCCGTTTTTACTTTAGATCCAAGGGTTACATCTGCAGGTGTGTTACAGCGGCATCTTGTGTGATGCTGAGGTTCGGCCTTCCGTTGATCCCATCACTAGGTTATTCTGTGCCCAGATAATGAGCACAGGAAGTTTTTTAGTCCTTGTCCCCCCTCTGCAACAGCTTGTAGGAAATAATCTGAGACTGCTCATTTTTAATTTTCAAGCACTGAATATGCAGTTATTTTATCTAGAAGGTAGACCAGCAAAACAAAATTATATTTGACATTTTAGGATATAAGTATTTTCTAGTTAACCTTGACATACAGGAAGCCAGGTTATGAATGTATTTATTCATGACTCTAGATTGCTTGGTTAAAATTATTCTCCTGCCAGCCACATGCTTTTTGCTACCCTGAATATTTAAAAAAGTTTTACAGTATTTTATCTTTAAGAGCTATAAACATATGTTTTAATATCCCTGGGGTAAGATGTAGGGATATTTTTTAGACTGTCGAGGCTGCTATAACAAAATACTTTAGACTGGGTAATTTATAAACAATAGACATTTATCGTTATTATTATCATTGAGACAGGGTCTCTCTCTGTTGCCCAGGCTGGAGTGCTGTGGCTTGATCATGGTTCACTGATCCTCCTACCTCAGCCTCCTGAGTAGCTGGGACCAGATGTGTGTGCCACCATGCCTGGCTAATTTTTATTTTTTAAATTTTTTGTAGAGATGAGGACTCACTATGTTGACCAGGGTGGTTTTGAACTCCTGGCCTTAAGCATTTCTCCAGCCTTGACCTCCCAAAGTGTTGGGATTACAGGCGTGAGCCCCTTTGCCCAGCGAACAACAGACATTTATTTCTCAGGGTCCTGGGAAGTCCAGGATCAATGTGCTAGCAGATTCGGTGTCTGGTGACGGCCCATTCCCCCAAATGACATCTTCTTGATCTATCCTCACATGGTGGAAGGGACAAGGTGGAAGGGCCTGCAGCCTCTTTTATAAGGACACTAATCCCATTCACGAGGGTAGAGTTATCACGTTGTGTATTGGATTTCAGCATATGAATTTTGGGAGGACACTACCATTCAGACTATATAGCAAGATACATTAGGTTTGGGTGTTCTGGACTTGAGTGAATCTATGTAAGCCCTTTCACATATTTTTACTTTCACTGAAATAAAACTAAATAAGGAAACCAATGCTATCCTATATCTTAAAATGAGTATGTTTTGTAACAGCTCATTGCATTGCATCACAGTCTTTTAGGGTTAGGGTTAGGGTTAGGGTTAGCTTTGCTTTGCTGGGCAGAGTAGGTATTTCCACCTCGAACCACCTCTGAGGGCTTCATCTTTCAGTAATGCACCTGTCACTTCTAATGCAAAACCTTGAGTCCTCTGTCTGTGTGCAGATTCAGGAATAGGTGACTTTAACTTTGAGATCTAAGAATTTTCTCATTATTGCCTTCCATTTCAATTTCTAGTTCCTCCAAAGCCCTTCACAATGATGACCGAGAGGAGACACTCAAAACTTTGTTAACCAGGGTCCCAAAGTACATAGAAGTTGTTTCTCTTGGGTGGATATTACAAGTGCCTCTACGGGCAATTGCATTTCTCTCTGTCTTTCCAGGACTTTTGCTTATTGTCCAGATATGCTCCTCCTAGTGAGAGGGACACTTCTGATTTTTCCTGCCTCCATAGAACAAGGGCTTCAGAGAAGAAACTCTCTACGGCCCCTTTGTTCCATTAATAATTTATAATTAAATGCATTTCCGGGATGAAGGATGCCTAGGAGTAGAGAAGCATATTAGAAGAACCAATCTGCTGCGTATCTGCTTATAGGGTTTGAGCCTAGTTGAGGAGGGATGCACAGAAACTCAGGATTCTGACCAGCTCCCTTGCAACTGGGAGCGTCGCCAAATTTCTTTCTTGCAAGGGGTACTTACTGTCTATGAGTGGGAGCCTCTTGTGGATAGGGAGTGAGGGCAGAGAGGGAACAGTAGAGCCCTGGGAAGTTCTTTCCACTGGACTCTGAGCATCTAGACAGCAGCCTGTCCCCACCCCCTAGATTGGCTTTGTACCTGTAAGCAAAGTTTCTGACTATGTCATACATCTCTGGAATACATTTAGTTGCTAATGGAGATATTACTATAATTCCACAAAGGCTTTTAGTCTCTTCCTTGGGGCTGTGCCTTTTGTGTGGCTTGGCAGAAGAGAAAGGAGAGAAAGTTATACATAGCAGCCTTGCTTTGGAGGGAGTGAAACGTGTGATTTTCCTTTTCTGTGTCAGGAAAGTGTTTTTCTAGCCACCTCCCAGGCACATTAACCAGTCAGGTGATGCTGAAATTTGTACCCCCTAATCTGGCTTATTTCTGAAACCCTCCCTTTGAGGCATAACTGCTGTAATTAAGAGACTGGTTGCCAACAGGTTTGGAAAAAGGTTTGCAATCTCAAAGTAGTGATTTTGAAAGAGAAATGTACAGTAGAGTTAGCTACGCGGTTTGCACATTCTGCATTTATGTTTGTTTGTTTCTGTTATTTTTTCACTCAGACTGCCCACAGATGCAGGGAGCAAACCCAGACGCATGTGATCATTGCATGTCTGACTTTTGCAGCTATGGAAGGTCTGGGTTTGTAAGATCACTACTGTAGGCCTTTGTTGTTTGACCTTTTTGGATTGCTGAATCAGAAAGTGAGAGATTGCCAAAGTTTTCTTAAAAGAAGTCAGTGAATCAGTTCATTAATTCTTTTGTTCATTAGGATTACTTAATATACTGCTACAGTAAAACCTTTTGTTATTGTCTGTAATAATAAAAGTTGGATTATGGCATGGCTAACCCCGATCTCCATACTATCTGCTCGTAGTTTTGACCTCATTCTAATATAACCCTGTATTTCATGTGATTGAGTGTTTTGCACCATATTTATAATATTACGTCCAGGTATTACCTGGTATCTGAAGGTTTATCAAATTGTAAATGCGGTACATAGGGTATTAGAGATTTGTTGTTTTATGTTATTTTTTTAGAGGCTGGGTCTTGCTCTATCACCCAGGCTGGAGTGCAGTGGTGCGATCATAGCTCACTGTAACCTTGAACTCCCGGGCTCAAACGACCCTCCACCCTCAGCCTCTGGAGTAGCTGGTATCATAGGTGCATGCCAGCATATCCGGCTAGTTTTTTATTTTGATTTTTGTAGAGATAGGGTCTCAGTATGTTGCCCAGATTGGTCTCAAAATCCTAGCCTCAAGCAATCTGCCTGCATTGGCCTTCCAAAGCGCTGGGATTACAGGTGCGAGCCACTGTGCTTGGCCATTACCTAGAGTTTTTGTTAGAGAGAATTAAATAACGGTGAGATTAAAATGAGGTTAGTCTCATGCTGCTTAAAACAGTGGTGTGCTTAGGAGCAGCTGCAGAAACCTCTGATCTAATCTTGGAGGCAGCCTGGAGGGCTTCCCAGGGAAAGCGCAATTTACTACAAAACCTGAGACATGAGCAGGGATTGACCAACTAATGAACAGACCTACACACCAAATTCTGCCGTCAGTTCCTTGCATGGTATGGAAAATTCATTTCTGTAATTACGTATTGTTTCTTCCTTTTTTTTGTTTTGAGACAGGTTCTTGCTCTGTCACCCAGGCTGGAGTGCAGTAGAGCGATCTTGGCTCACTGCAGCCTTGACCTCCTGGGCTCAAGTGATCCTCCCACCTGCGCCTCCCTGGTAGACTAGCTGGGACTACATGGTGTACACCACCATGCCCAGCCCATTTATTTATTTATCTATTTATTTATTTTTTTAGAAACAGGGTTTTGTCATGTTGGCCAGGCTGCTCTTGAACTCCTGAGCTCAAGTAATCAGCTGCCTCGGCCTCCTAAAGTACTGGGATTACAGGCATGAACCACCATTTTTATTTGGTATGTGTGCATTCATGGTTAGTCCACAAAAAATAATATTTAATAATAATTCACAATATCCTGCAAATTCCAAAATAAAGTAAGCGTAAGTTCTGTTGGAAAATGAATTTCTGTGAGAAGGCTTTGGTGGTTTGACTTGAAGTTGACATCAACATTAGTGTTGGGCATTTGGCTACACACCTGTCACATTCAAAAGCCAATTCATTTTGAGTCTTTATTTTGGTGGCAGTAAGGGCTGCACATTTCGATCCACTGTGTGTTTTCCTAGCCCAGATTCCACTCAAAGCAGAGGTATAGAGAAAACCCTTGTATATTGCAAATATTATGCCAAAAAGAGGGATGAGGAGCCAGCACTGTGATGTGGGAAGGAATGGGAAATAATCACTTTTACAATAGCCGGGTTGTGGAATCAACCTAAGTGTCCATCAACAGTGCCCTGGATAAAGGAAATGTGGTACATCTACAACACAGAATACTAGGCAGCCGTAAAATAGAATGGAATCATATCCTTTGCAGCAACATGGATGCTGCTGGAGGCCATTATCCTAGGTGAAATAGCTCAAAAGCATAAAATCAAATATTGCAAGTTCTCATTTATAACTGGGAGCTAAACAATGGGTACACGTGGATATAAAGATGGAAACAATCAACACTGGGGACTCAAAGAGGGGAAAGGATGGGGGGGGTGAGGGCTGAAAAATTAACCTACGGGTACAATGTTCACTCTGTGTGTGATTGGTACCCTAGAAGTCCATATGTCACCAGTGTGCAGCATACCCATGTAAGAAACCTGCACATGAACCTTTGAATCCAAATTAAAATTTAAAAATAAACAAAAACACAAAAAATTGTATTGGCCACAGAGGAGTGACTGCCGCTTGACCCAGTGAGGTTGTCTGAAAACCCTTATGATATGTGTCTCCAGACTGCCTTTACCCGGTGAAAATGGAGGACCCATATTCTCACCATCTTTCACCTCTTATTAGTTTACTGGGGGTAACCTCTCCAGGCTGCTTGGGGAGTGCTGAGTAGGTTTTGGTGTGCACGCACTGTGAGGCATCAGCGAAAGTTCAGGAAATCAAGAAAAATGCAGGTTTGCCGGTATGAAGTGAGGCTGCAGCTGCATGTAGCTGGTTGAAGTCTGGGCAGAGCAGATCACCACAAGAGCGGCTGGAATAAGCATTGTGGCCAAGAGGCATCCATCCAGTGCAACCACCAAGTGAAACACAGCTCTTCCAGCTGTGGTAGAACTAGGGTCAAAGTATGTGAAAGTGTTCAAAGATTCTTTGCATTGAATTCAAGCTCATCATTTACTTGTCCTCAAATCAGTGAGACCATGTCTATATTGGTAAGGAAAGAATAAAGCATAAATTCCCATTTCAGTTTTTAGATTATCTGAATAAATGAATTTCAAGAGTGCTTAAGGTTTTTCCTAGATGTTTGCAGGTTTTTGCCTGGAAAGGCATAGGCAATTCTTTGTCCTGTCATTCTAGTCTTCCACTGGAAGGGATTCCCTGGAAAGTTGATATAACTGTTGATTCCTAGTTCTGTTTTGTGGGAAGTATCAAGATTAAGAGACCCTCTGGGTGACCAGGATGTCTTTCAATAGATGAATGGGTAAATAAACTATGGTATATTCAGACAATGGAATATTATTTCATGCTATAAAGAAATGAGCTATTAAGCCATAAAAAGACACGGAGAAAAATTAAATGCATATTACGAAGTGAGAGAAGCTGATGGGAAAAGGCTACATACAGTATGATTCCAACTATAGGACATTCTGGAAAAAGCAGAACTAGGGGGACAATAAAAAAATCCATCATTGCCAGAGTTTCGGTTGGGGATGAGGAGAGAAGAGATAAACAGGTGGATCATAGAGGATTTTTATGGCAGGGAAGATATTCTGTGTCATACTATAATGGTGGATGCATGGTATTATACATTTGTCCTAACCCATAGAATGTTCAACCCCAGCAGTGAACCCTGAAGGAAACTCTGGACTTAGGTGACAATCACGTGTCAGTGTAGGTTCATCAGTTGTAATAAATGTGCTGCTCTTGTAGGGAATGTGGATAATTGGGGAGGCCATGTATGTGTGGGTGTGGGAGGTACTCTATGGTAAATCTCTGCACCTTCTTTTCAGTTTTGCTGTGAACCAAAAACTGCTCTAATAAAATAAAGTCTTACCAAAAAACAGCTTCTGTTAGTTCAGCTGATCTCTTGAAAGAAAAAGAGAGAATTTTTTTTTGAAGGATTTAGTTGAATACAGCCAAAATTATCAGCCAAGCCTTAGATAACGTCCTCCCTTTCAAACTGTTCTGATTACAGACTTCCCCTACAGAGAAGTGAAATTTCTGCCTGAAGGTCAAGTGCTTCAGATATCCTCCGAAAAGCCACACCACTTCTGAGTAGCAGAGGGGAAATGCGTATTTTACTCTGATTCCTTGACATCACTTCCAGAAGGGGTATTGAATCATAGGCATGGTGAAGTTGAGGACTTTTGGAGCCAGTAAATATTGGGTTTTTTTTTTTTTTGAGATTATTGGAAAAATCTTTGCAGTTAACTTCCATGGCAAGATAGAAAGAGTTTTGAGTGCCAAGTACATGGTAGGTGGCAGTGTATTGAGTAATGGTGTCCTAGTGCAGCAATCCTGACTTGTACTGCCTATACAGAAGACAAATAACCAAAAAAGGACAAATCCAGGCAGACTGACATAACACCATCATCACTCCATCAAACCATTGGGATAGAAATGGAAACAGTATATTATAAAGAAGTGGTCCTCAGTAGGGGTGAGAGGGGTGAGTTAGCTCCCCGGAGGACATTTCACAACATCTAGACGCATTTTTGGTTGTCACATTATGAGCAGTGGTCCTGTTGCTACTTGGATCTACTGGGTCGAGGCTGGGGATGCTGCTCAACATCCTACAATGCACAAGCAGCTCCCACACAAGGAATTATCTCATCCAAAATGTCAATAATACTGAGGTTGAAAAACTGGTGCAAAGGAGGGAAAGGGACATTCTGATGCTAAATTTATTAGGTTTGAATTGTGACCTCGGGAATTACTATTCCTGTGGCCTTAGCCAAATGATTCCTATTACTCAATCTACAGTAGACCTACGAAAATTGGGAACCTGAGATTTGTCCATCTTGTAGAGTCAAATATGTTTTAGATAACGTGTGAACAGCACCTAGGACATTAGCAAAAATCCAACTAATAAATTTATTAACAATAATTTATTACTAATTGATGATAAATAAATGCATAATAACATAGTCATATATATGTTAAAACGTAGTGAAAATACACACCATTCTTCAGCACAAACTGTCTGCCTTTTAGCATAAAGAACAATTAACAATTACATTAACACTCTTTGTATTCATCCTAGTTTAGGCAGTCAATGATTCTTTCTCACCATACACCAGTAAGTAGTGTCAGCTCCTACTGAAGTTATATCCCCTAAGCTGCCTTAAAATCTGTTAAATACTCTGTTTCCAATTCTAGTCTAGCCTCTGCTTGTACTTCTTGATCAAGGGAGAAAAAAAACCCTCATATTTTTGTTCATCTACCTCTAGGGATATAGCATCCCTGAATATTCTGAGTTGAGAAAGAATTTCACTGTTTTGTATTTATGTTTACAGAAGTGTCAAAATAAACAGCAGAAATTCATGGTTTGGTATCATAAAACATACGTTCAAGCTTGGCTTTCCCAATTATTAGCCATGTAATTATTACTTTCTATGGGTGAAAAATCTTCCACTCTGTGGATAGACCACGTTGTGTTTATCCATTCACCTGTTGATGAGCAGCTTGGTTCTTTCCACTTTTCAGCTATTATGAATGATGCTGTTATGAACATTTGGGGGTTTACAGACTTCCTCTTATGATTAATGCATTTGTTCAAGAACCTGGATGGTAAGTGAGTAAGAACCAGCCTTTTCCTTTAAAGAGGTCACAGAGCTTCAGGATAACAGCTTTTCTCTGAACAGAAAGCATTTTTCTCCAATTTAGAATGTGTTGGCAGTGATGCTATCCTGAGTGTCTTTCTGACCCTCTAAAGCGAACAAGCTTCTTCATAGCCAACACCAGTGTTCTCACGCTTTGCTGTGAGTTTGAGTTATCTGGGGAGCTTTGAAAAAAATCCCCATGGTCTTCCCCCACACAGATGGGGTTTCACTTGGTCTGGATGGGGCCAGGGATGAGAAGCTCATCTCTGTTTAGATCAGAGAGTCTACAAACACACCCATGTTTGCAAGATGGCATTTGTTTGTTTACAAGGCATTGCTCCTGCATTGCTTGACCTGTGGGATAGGTAGTTGAATGGTGCTAACTGACATTGCCATAGGAGGAAATAGTCTTAAGGAGGTCACTTTTCCCAAGGACAGCTCGGAAATGAAATATGACAGGATTAGAGATAGGAGCAAGTATTGTCTCCTGAATTTAAATCTAGTTTTCTGGGGACTGCTAAAACTTAGTAATTGGTAATAATGATGATATTAGTAAAGCAACAGTAGTAGTCACAGCAACAACATCAGCTACCATTTCTTGAGTACTTACTGTGTTCAGTACAGTTACAACCTGGAGACATTAGTGTGGTTCATTTTGACAATTTAGCAATAATCACTGTGTTTAGGATCCTGCACTAAGAAGAAGTCAAGTTCAGAATGGTTCTGTATTCTGTTGTGGAACACAGATGCAACAAGTGCACCACTACTGCTTCTCACTTTTGTGTATCCTTACAGCATAATTGAAGGAGGATTTTTTTGTCTATTTAACTGTTCACATTCATCATAATTGATTCCATACAGTATGCATGGAAACAAGTGTTAACCAACTTCAGTGAACTTAAAACACTCTGTAAATCGGGTACTCTTTAGTGTTTGTTCTGTGTACTATTCTAGGACTGGTTAATAGAAATCAGAGGACATACAGATCCAGCGTCCCTTACCTACAATTCGAAAGTCAAAAACAGTTCAAAACATTACAGTGATGTCAAAACTCATTTGGGGGTAAAACCTGATCTGACAGATGACTATTCGTGGTCTTTCTTTTCCACCTCAGGGTGGACATTTAGATATTTTCCTGCAGGAATATTAGTGAGTTTGATTTGGGAATGATGTTCAATATTCCTCTGAGGGTGCTGCCTAAAATATATGTAAAAGAATTAAAAAGTTCTGAGTCCCCTTCCTCTTGCCCACAAAAGCATATTCATTCCCAAGGGTTTCAGATCCCCGCTGGTGGATCTGTGATATCAAAGGTCTCATTGATCTTGGTGGTGGTCAGTGGAAAATAGTTGTGTGGAGAGAGAGATGTGTTAGTCTGGACCTCATGCAATGACTGCAGAAATAATTTTATGATTTCCAAAGAACAACAGACAATCTAACCACTTCCCTTACCTTTAAAGACTGATATCTGTATTGTGTTTATGGATGATTATGCAAACGAAGAAAAGTGGCTTCCATCAAAATAATGTAATTTCTTTTTGGAGAAAAGAGCCTGGGACTGAATTTTTTAATGTGTGCGTTTACCAGCTAAACTCCTAGCTTAATGATTGGGATGGGTTTCCAAGGGCTGGTTCTGAGACTCAGTGGCAGTTAGAGTTAGGTGGTAATTTCCCCATTAACACTAATTAGAAATGTAATAAGTTACTTAAGAAAACGTGCTAGACGATAGCCTCTAAGTACTGAAAAGTAAATGAACCCACCTGTGGTTGTTCACATAAAATTTCTTAGCATATTTTAAATTTGCTAATCCAATGTACTTTTTTTTTGCTTGTGGTTTAACTTTGTTAAATTACATCAAGTAAAACATTTTATTCCATATTCTAAATTAAATAAATGTGTCACACACAATGTCATGAATCAAGTTCGTCTAAAGAGGAGATAGGCCAAGGCAGGTGGATCACTTGAGGTCAGGAGTTTGAGACCAGCCTGGCCAACATGGTGAAACCCCATCTCTACTAAAAATACAAAAGTTAGTGGGGTATGCTGGTGCACACCTGCAATCCCAGCTACTGAGGAGACTGAGGCAAGAGAATGGCTCGAGCCTGAAAGGTGGAAGTTGCAGTGAGTCAAAATCATGTCACTGCATTCCAGCCTGGGAGACAGAGTGAAACTCCATCTCAAAAAAAAAAAAAAGAAAAAAAGGAGATAATACACTTTAAAGTTTGTAAAATAATGTTGATTACATAGTCTAAAGTGATTTTATTTTGCTAATCCAGTTACTGTCCTAGTATCTGAATTATGATAACAGTTTAGGCAGCATAGTTATCTAACAGTTGTGGTTCCATCTCTACTGCTATTAAATTCAGGCCACTAGATCTGTTTGGTTCAACTTGGATTAGGGTGTGAGGTTCTGTTTTCCTACCTCTCACCCCATATACATTGTCCCTGCTCCTGACCTTCCATGCAGGAGGCTTGCAGGTATCTCCTTAATCTGTCTATCATCTCTTTCCCTCTATCCTATCTCAGAGACTCCTGATCTTTCCAGACTGCCCATCCTTTCCTGTCCCTTTGACTATTAACTTTCTGTAACTCCAGTCTGATCATCTAAACAGTCTGAGGGGAAGACCAGGTACTGAAGGCATTCCTGTAAGAGTATTTCTCAGGGTCCTAGGTCCAAGTTTCTGTTGCATCTTGGTTTCTATTTCAGTTTGAGCGTAGAGAGAGATAGAGAGCAAAAAAGATCTTCAGGATAAAAGTGAGAGAGAGAGAAGATGGAGAAATAATTATAAGTGAACAACTGATAAATGCATTGAGCTATAACTCTGCCAAATGAACACAGAAACTCATGTGCAGTTAGATATTATCCACCTGAGAATGTAGTTGATAACATATTTTATCATAAATAATATTGTCTAAAGTCCTTACTTGGGAAGATTATGAAGCAAGCCAACTCTTACGCAGTATGTCCTTCTGTTCTCTTGACAAGCATAAGTTTCTATTTCTGTATTGTTAGAAATTTTTAGTCACATCCATTCCAACAATGCTTTAAACTGGTTATGACTAAGTAGAAGATAAATGTTTGATGATAGAAGTATTTGTGGTGGAGGTGAAATTTAGGATACATATTAGCAACTTTGAAAAGTAAGATGTAGATCTATGCAGTACCTGAAAACATTTAACAAGATTCAAAAGTTAGTTTATTTGTACCTATCTGTGCACACACATGCACACACAATGCATGCACACCTATGCAAATCACACACACATGCCTCACGCACAAGTGCAACACTCAGGTGCACACAGTTGCACATATATATTCTATTACTATTCTTTGCAATGCTTTGAATGCTCATCATGTACCACAAAATTATGGTCTATTTCGTAATACCATAAGGTGCATATACTTAGAGATACTGTGTGTTTCCTTTCAACATTGAACTAGTGACTATTAATGTTTTAAAATAAAACTTGATAACATTCTGAAATAAAATACTGATGTATTAGGTACCTGTGCCTTGACATCAGGTTTCATAGGTGTTCAACTGTAGTGAGGAAAACAGTTATCAGGTGTCCTACTGTAACTCTAGGCAACAGGAAAGCTCTATGTAATGATGGTAGAATATCCGAATGACGGAGTCCACATCTGCACAGGTACGATTTGAGATTCACTGACTTATTTAGGAGGGTTCAGTAAAATTTCGCAGATGTTGCTATGTAGTAACGTTTGGCTCATTCATATTCTGCACTCCTAGACATTGCAGAAAGACATGCAACCATGATTTCCATCTCATCCCTTTCACCCTATTTTGAAGCATTTAGTTATGTCTACCAGTTACCCTAAGTTGTATTTTTTACCCTCTAAAAAGGAACAAGAGCAGTTGGAATCCATCCCAGCTTTCCTTCCAGAAAAATGGAGGGGTGGAACAATTGGAATGGAGAGGAACTTCAGGGAGAAAAAGACAAAAGGCACATGAGTGAATTTGTCTAGGCTGGGAGACTGGGCGATCGCATGAGATTTGTGAACTAATTTTGTTCTCCTTCTGTTTCCACTGATAAGCACTTTATGTGTGCCACCAATGTCAGTAAATATTAAACCTCATCTCAATTAGTATCTACTCTTTTCCAAATATATGCTTATGTCAGAAAATGAGCAGTTGAAAGCAACCACAGGATACCACCTGCACACCCACGGGGTGAGCATTACATACTTTCAAGGAGTGCTCTTGTGTTTTCAAACTTAGTCATTTCCCAAAACAGAGAATTCACAGCTTCCTTAATCACCTTCCTCAGATTCCTGAATCTTGTTAATTGAGAGATTTTTCTGATAATCATGTACTCACACAGTTGACTAAATGTCTCACTATGCCTTCCTGATAAGTAGTGTCTCTACATGTGAAGTATCTAGCTATCTATTTAATCTATCTACCTCTCTCTCTCTCTCTGTCTGTCTATCCCATCTGTCGATCTATTATCTGTCTAATCTATATCTATCATCTCTATGTGTCTGTCTATGTATGTGTGTATAGATGTATGCATCTATCTCTATGCATATATATCGATCTATCTAATCTGTATCTATCATGTCCATGTATGTATCTATCTCTCTGTGTATGTATGTATGAATATATCTATCAATCCTCTCTCTCTCTCTCTCTCTTTTTCTGTCTCTCTCTCTTAGTTCAGCAAATTACTTACAGGTTTTTGTTATATAACTGAGCAAGATTATATACACACACATAAGAAGGCTGGAAGTTCAAGATCAAAGTGCTCACAGGTTCAGTGCCTGGTGGGAACCCACTTCCTGATTCATAGACAGCACCTCACTGTGTCCTCACATAGTGGAAGGGGCAAGGGAGCTCTCTGGGATCCCTTTTATAAGGGCACTGATCCCATTCATGAAGCTCCACTGTCATGATCTCATTACCTCCAAAAGGTGCTCACCTCCTAATACTGTCCCCTTGGGGATTAAGATTTATGTATTTTTTCTTTTTAATTTCTAATTTTTGTGGGTACATGGTAGGTGTATATATTTATGGAGTACATGAGATATTTTGGTGTAGACATGCAATGCATAATAATCACATCATAGAAAATGGGGTATCTCTTCAAGCATTTATCTTTTGTGTTACAAACAATCCAATTATATTTTTTTAGTTATTTTAAAATGTACAGTTAGGCCAGGCACTGTCCCTCACGCCTGTAATCCCAGCACTTTGGGAGGCCGAGGTGGGTGGATCACGAGAGCAGGAAATCAAGACCAGGCTGGCTAACATGGTGAAATCCCATCTCTACTAAAAACACAAAAAATGAGCTGGGTGTGGTGGCGGGCGCCTGTAGTCCCAGCTACTTGGGAGGCTGAGGCAGGAGAATGGCGTGAACCCGGGAGGCGGAGCTTGCAGTGAGCCGAGATCACGCCACTGCACTACAGCCTGGGCGACAGAGCGATACTCAGTCTCAAAAAAAAAAGTACAATTAAATTACTATTGACTATCGTCACCCTGTTGTGCTAGCAAATACTAGGTCTTATTTACTCTTTCTGACTATAATTTTTGTACCCATTAACCACCCCACTTCCCTGCATCCCACCCCCATTACCCTTTCCAGTGCCTGATAACCATTTTTTGACTCTCTATGTACATGAGTTCAGTCTCACAAACAAGTGAGAACATATGATAATAGTCTTTCTTGGCTTGGATAAAAGTCCTTGGCTTATTTCACTTAACATAATTATCTCCAGTTTTATCCATGTTGTAAATGACAGAATCTCATTCTTTTTTATGGCCGAGTAATACTCCACTGTGTGTGTGTACCACATTTTCTTTATCCATTCACCTGTTGATGGACAGTTACTTTGCTTCCAAATCTTGGCTATTGTGAACAAAGCTGCAACAAACATGGGGGTGCAGATATCTCTTTGATATACTGGTTTCCTTTCTTTGGGGGTTTGGATATAAACATTTGAATTTTGAGAGGACAGAACATTCAGACTGTAGCATACTGTACCGTCTATCTATCGATCCGTCTGTTTATCTATTTCCTGTTCCTGAATATTGCATGGCATATTTCATTAATTATTTCCAATGTCATATTGAGTTTTAAAATAAGATTGTATTTCTGACAGGCCTCATGTCGGGGCATCCTGAAAAGTACATTCTCTTTATAGTTTAAATGTTTTGGGATTTTTTCTTTATGTTTTTTCTTATTTAATTATATGTCTTTCAAATGACTCCTTTGGGAGACTTGATTTTCCTACCTATCCTCCTGGGACTGCCACAATTCCCCTGCCTCCTGGAATGCAGTCAGTCTCTAGTCTGCCTCAAGTATAAAGATGATATTCATGTTGATGACATTGAGAAGGATGAGGAGAAAGGAGTTGACCAGAGGTCTGTATTCATGGTATATATGTTTACCATGCCTGCTTATCCTCTTGAGAATATAAACTCCAAGACTGTGGGTCTTTGTTTTCTTCAGTACCACCTTGCAGAGTCTAGGCCCTATTCAAAGCTTATTATTTGTGAAGTGCATGAATGAATAATGAATTATAATGTTATCACTGCCATTGGTATGGCTTCTGTTTCTCTACCTGCATTGTGCTCTCTGCTTCTCATTATTTGTTTAATTCCCACTCACTGAGACAGATTGCAGAAGATTCCTTTGCAAACTACTCCTGGGTAGAGATAAATTTCTCTCCACGGAGCTCCCACTGGACTCAACCTGCAGCTATGTATTACCTTGTATTTTCCATCACTCAGCCGTACCACATAAGACTTGATTGAGGGAAGACCCTGACTTAGCGTTGCATAAAACCAAAGTAAATGCTTTCCATACACAACTATTCACAGACATTTTCACATTTTATACAGCAACTGATGAACTAGGCTAGTGTTGGGAACAGGCCCCCCCAAATCTGGCCATGAGCTGTCCCCAGAACTGACCAAAACAAAATCTCTGCAGCACTGTGACATGTTTGTGATGGCCATGACGCCCACGCTGGAAGGTTGTGGGTTTGCCAGAATAAGGGCAAGGAACGCCTGACTCACCCAGGGCGGAAAACCACTTCAAGGTGTTCTTAAACCGCAAACAATAGTATGAATGATCTGTGCCTTAAGGACATGCTCCTGCTGCAGATAACTAGTCCAACCCAACCCATCCCTTTATTTCCCACAAGGAATACTTTTAGTTAATCTATAATCTGTAGAAACAATGATTATCACTGGCTTGCTTTCAATAAATACGAGGCTCTCAGCTCTGCAGGCTGTGAGACCCCTGATTTCCCACTCCACACCTCTGTATTTCTGTCTGTGCGTCTTTAATTCCTCTAGCGCCACTGGGTTAGGGTCTCCACCACCGAACTGCTCTCGGCAGGTTAGAAAGACATTTTCTACTGGTTTAACAGAGAAGAAAAACAAAGCTTAGGGAGGTGGATTATGCAGGATTTAATTTGCAACAAGCAAAGAGAAGTCTATTGACTTCAAATGGACATCATCACGTTGTCATCTGATAACTTTTCCAGCATCCTTTGCCTCCTCTATGTTAAATTATAAATTAATGCTGATTTATACAGTTCGGTTCAGCTTCACAAATATTTAGTGAGCACTTGCTCTGTACCAGGCATTATTATATAAGTAGTTCTTTATGATGTAAGAATGGGTAGTAGATACTTTTTTAATCCATTCAACTTTGAAAGGTTGATGCCTAGTCATAGTTGCCAGGAAACACTTGAGTGAATGAGGACATGTTTTCTGCTGTCAAAGAGAGAGATCAGACCCCAACTAGAGTCCAAGAACAAACAAAGTAATTTTGATCAACAAAACTTATAGAAGAAAATAAGTATTCTTTGTCATTACATATACTTCAGAGCCATTTTTGTGCTCAACGTTTGATAGAAATTGATACACAGGACTTGCTCCTCTGAATTGGCTATCCCAGAATATTCTACGAGCTACAACCAGACCTGACATTAACCTGTAGTTACTTGTGGTTTATTCATCTATCTGTCTAAACGTTATGAGCATCTCCTATGTACTCTTCATGGTACTAGACTTTGGGCATTGAATACGGAGTAAAAAAGACGTAGTTTCTTATTTAATATGGCTTATACTCTGATGCAGCTTTTCTTCACCAGGGATAATTTTGCCTCAGGGGACATGGGCAATGTATGAAGACAGTGTAGGTTGTCATGACTGGGATTTGCTGCTGATGTCTAGTGGGTAGAGGCTAGACCCCCTTCACAATAAAGAATTATCTGACCAAAAAATGTTAGCAGTGCCAAGGTTGAGAAACTCTTCTCGCAGTTGAAGAAAAATAATCATTGGATCACCCACAAGTGTACTTACAAACCGAAATACATGTTAGATGCTGGTAGAGCTGATTTCCAAGGTTTCTAATCTAGGCGTGAGGATACATATTGATGCTGAGAACACGTGGTTGAAGGGGCAGGAGTGAGTTGTTAGGGTAAAAAGGTCTTGGTGAGCAGAGGGACTTTCATGCAAAGACTCCAGGGCTCGAAGGAGCCCAGTGCAGTCAGGATCTGAAGTGACAGGTGTGGCTTGAGAACAGAGACAACGGAGAGTTAGGCAGGAGGGGAAGCTGGAAACGCAGGCAGGGGTCAGACCTTTGAGGGCTTTGTAGACAATAAAAGTATGCCAGCCATTTATATTATACAATTCTGTAGACATCTTTCTTCTTTTATTCTTGATACTTTTCTTTTTTCTTTCTTTCTTTTTTTTTTTTGAGACAGAGTCTCACTCTGTCGCCCAGGCTGGAGTGCAGTGGTCGGATCTCAGCTCACTGCAAGCTCTGCCTCCTGGGTTCATGCCATTCTCCTGCCTCAGCCTCCCTAGTAACTGGGATTACAGGCGCCCGCCACCATGCCTGCCTGATTTTTTGTGTTTTTAGTAGAGATAGGGTTTCACTGTGTTAGCCAGGCTGGTATTGATCTTCTGCCCTCATGATCCACCTGCCTCAGCCTCCCAAAGTGCTGGGATTACAGGCATGAGCCACCGCGCCTGGCCCATTCTTGTATATTCTTGGCAAGTGTTGTGAATACATTCGATCTATTTCTTTTGAATGTTAGTGTTTCTCTACTCTCCATCTTATTAAACCAGGTGTCCCAGATTTGGGGTTCAGCACATTGGTCTCTGGGGTCACATACAGGGACTAACTAGGTGGAGTTTAGGGTGAGGGGATATTCAGAGTCCTGCCCTCCTGCAACCACAGCAACACCCCCAAGTCCCTCTCATTAGATTGTATTTGTTTTCCTACTTACATTCTTTGGCCACTATCATAAATGTTTTCAATAGACTATCCAATGAAAACAATGTTGTCAATGACTGCCTTTAGTAAGTCTGTAGTCAGATTCAGATCTTTAAAATATGTACACTGTGTGAATATTTCTAAGTATATATCTTGAAAACAAATAAGCAAAAAAAAAAAAAAAAAAAAGCCAAGAAAGCTGAGACGGCTCTATTAATATCAGGCAAAGATACCTTCAAGATAAGGATTATTTCCAAAATAAAAGAGAGACATTTCATAATGATACAGGCAGAATTTACCTAAGAGAACTAACAATTTTAATTTGTGTACACATAATAAGAGAGCTGTTAATTACACAGTTAGACAGCAATAAATGCAAAGAAAGACCCGTCAATAATGACGGAGATGTTAAGATGTTACCGAAATAGATGAAAGATGAAGATAGAAAACACACGCGCGCGCACACGATATGAAAACTTTCAACAGCACTATCAATGCCCTTGGCAACTTCGTACTTCCAGTCCAACCTCCCTTCACAATCTAATACAGAAACAAACAACCCTTGATTTTTCTGCATTTCATGATTAGGTTCCCTGTGGCTCAAGGCCTCTGGCCAGCCATGTAAATGATGTTGTCTTTTAGATTTTCATGCTAAGAAGATACTCATGTTCGTATGTGTGTGCTTTTTCCTCTATAGCATCCTTAATGTTGGCCTCCAGATGAGAGTTTCTGACAATGGGCTTTAACATCAAACAGCCAGAGTCTCTCAGCAAGTTAACCTCTTTGGCCTTAAATTTCTCACATAATGACTTACAACAGTCTGCTCTTCAAGTGGCCTTTGAAGAGTCTAGGGACACGTGTGAATTTACTTCCACAACTCAGCTGCATTGTGAATTCAGTTATTGTGCTGGGAGATATTGGACCATTATTATTTTTTTAAAGGTGCATATTCTAAAGGCTAATCTTGAGGCTATCACATTAAGGATGAACATTTTATCGGGGGCATTATACAGTGCATTTTCATGGCTGTGATTTCAAATAACAAGCTTGTTGTTTCTATTTTTCAACTCTAGCTTGGCCTCTAATCTGTAGGGGAGGCTGGTTCCTAAATGCAGGAAATGAGGCTCAATAGAACATGCAAAGCCAGTGTTAATACACCATACAATCTCAAGAAAGAGTGGGAGGAATGACAGAGCTGTTTTTTGACAGATGAGTGGTTAGACATCCCCCTAGCTCTCCAAGTCACCAGTAGGATGAACTTTCAGGATGCAGTGTCCTGTGGAATTTGACTGTGAAACATAACTTCTTCCTAAGGCAGATGTTGTAACGCAGTTCTGGCTTTTGTACCTACAGACAGCTCTGTGTTATGGTAACTGTTTTCTGTTGGCACAACGAACACTTAGTTTCGTGCTGTAGAATTTTTCCAGATGCTCTGTCTGATACTCCAAACCATTGGTCATTGCAGCCTCCAATTCAGATGTAGCGGCTATAAACAAGTGATGCATGCATCCTGGCCAGGGACCATTTTGATTTTTCCTTTTTGTTTCCCAAATTAAGGGGCTGTCCACATTAGCACTATTAAAACTTTTGGGGCGCTTCCTGAGTGTTGTAAGAGGTTTAGCCGCACTCCTGGCGTCTACCCACTCCGAGTCTGTAGCACCCAACCCCCATCCTTAATTGTGACAACCAAAACTACCTGTAGGCATTGCCAAGTGGCTCCTGAGGGGGCAGCATTGTCTTCATTGAGCACCACTATGGTAATCCTAGCCTAATCTATTGTGTTACCTTATTGCTCCTTAACATACACGGGGTAGAATTAGAATTACAGGAGCATGAATTTCTTTCAACAATTATTTCTTTACAATTATGTAATAAAATCGTAAAAGGTAAAACTGTATCTTTTCAGAAGCCAAGAAGTAACAGTTTATGAAACAAAACCTCTTTTAGTATTTCGTATTAATCAGTAGATAATGTGGAAAGGCTAGTTATTCTTTAAGATAATAGTTGCTTAAGAGTTGAAGTGCAGCATATGTGTTTTACAAGCCCTGATTTATGCACAGATTGAGGCATTGCTGTTTTGCAACTATTGTTTTCCAGCAGTACTGCTATCTTATAAAAGCATGTTTCAACAATAGTATAGAATTGGATATATGCTCCAGAGTCAATGCAATCATTAAATAGCATGCAATCTGAGTAGAGTCTACCCAAAGCTGGAATTCAGAGTGTGTATTTATGCACTTAGCAACATTGCCATAATTACACACACACAAACACACACACACACACACACACACACACACACACACTCTTAAAGCCTTAGCCGTTTAAAAATAGAATTCAACAACTGAGGCTCGTATACATGGAACTCTATTCATAGCAGGATTTCCAATGTACAAATTTAATGGAATTGCTCTTTTAAAAAAAAATGCTGCAACGTTTTTCATTAACAACATAAACATTTACACATGATTCACACCAAATTGCACCCTAGATGTATTTACCCTGACTTGGCAGTTTCATACTTTATGTCTCTACTTCCCTTCATGCTTCAGTACAGAAACAGACAACCAATGACTTTTCTGTATTTCTGTGGCTCAAGTCCTCTGGCCAGCCTGACAAATGACTTATGCTATTTGATAACCTGCAGCTGATCCTCTGAGATCTTCTTTAGAAATTCCCTCCAAGATTCTAACTACATTCATTTGTAGAAATATTTGAGATGTAATGCATACCCTGTCTAGTATCTCCCCACCACCTAACAGAAATGTAAAGTAGGGTGATCTGTCATCTTTGTGCAGGGCATTGCCAGCTCTAGCACCAGAATCTCTTCACCTGGGGAATACCTCAGTCCCAGGCCAACTGGGACTTGGTTACTCTAATTCTAGGTGTGGTTGAAGCATCAGTGGATTCCTATAACACTGGCACAGGGAAAAACATTAACAGTGTAACAGAGTAGAGAGTCCGGAAGTGCATAAGGATAGAACGGCTGGTCCCAGTGGGACCAGCTTTTTAACCTTGCCAAATCTTGCCATTGCATCTTTAGCTTTTCTTCTTTCCTTTTAATAGCTTCTTCCTTCTACTTTCTTTTTAGTTTCTTCTGTTTTTCTCCACTCATTTCTTAAGTGGGATGATTCACTCATTACTTTTTACCCTTGATTTTGTTACCGATGTTAGTATTTATGGCTATAAATTTTCTCTACTACCACTTTTCCTGCCTCCTGTAAATTCTAAAACACAGTATTTCAGTATTTGTCTATTAAGTGCTAAGTGAGATTTGTGTGACGTTCTAATAAACAGTTAATTTTTTAAGTGTTTTGTGTCTATTTTCTAGTGGTGAGATACAAAGTTCTATAATTGTCTGTCAAATCATTGGTTAACTGTTTATGGCATCTGTTTTTCCTATTTTTTGTTTGCTCTATTAAAATTGAAAATAGGTTTCTTTGTATCTTCCATTTATGAATGAATTTATAAATTCTCCCTATAATACTACTGATTTGGAGTTTTTTAAAGAATGCATGTGGCATAAAATGTATAACAAGTTATCTCCTTGAAGAATGAAATATTTTACTATGTAATATTCTTGCTATCTCTTAAAATGCTTTTTGTTTTACAATAGATATCCAATATTAATAGAAACATGCTTGTTTCTTTTTTACTTTTGGGTTGGCTATTACTGAGAATAGATTTTTTATATTTTCACCTTTAGTAATTTCAGATATTATGGTTGTATCATTTCATATGACAGATATCTATAATTTCTTTTTTTCAATGTGACAGTTTCAGTCTGGTAACTGCATAACTTAGGCTATTTATGAGTGAGGATATTTGATATAATTCAACATATTTTAATCTTTTGGATTTCCTTTTTTATGCATTCCTTTTAATAATTGAGTTTGTTCTTTTTCTGTATTTTCTTCTTAATTTGCCATTTACTTGATTTCTACTTTTCAGGAAAAACTTGCAGTTGTAAAACTCACATTTAAGTCATTAAAGTCTAAAATTAAGCAAGACCTTAGCTCCATTCTAGAAAATACCAATCACCTGTCTCCCTAGTTACAGGCTATTATTATTCAGTATTTAAATTTTATCCCTTTGCTTTATCTAACAAGAATATTGATGTTATTGTTGTTGTATTTAAACAGTTAGGATTTACATTCATGTTTGCCTTGTATTTGCTCACTATTCCTTTTTGTATATTAGTCCTAATTTGATCCGTTTCCCCCCTGCTTGAGATATGTTTTTAAAAATATGTATCGTGAATATTTGTTATAAACTCTTTCAGTTTTTGTTTGATTGAATACCTTTGTTCCCTGCTCAATCCTGAAAGATAATTTTGCTTATTATGCAAATATAGGTGGACCATTATTTTCACATTTCACTGTCTTCTGGCTATACGGATGTCGGTTTGTTTTGAGTTAAACTTTATTCACAGGTCGTCTTTGGCAAGGACTAAAATTTAAGATCTCCTGTTTATTTTTGGCATTCATCAGTTTCAGTTTCATGTCAATATTGATTTTTTTTTGCTTTATCCATTCTTCCTATGGTGTCTGTGTGTTTGGATTCATATATTTAATCAGTATTTGAAGATCTTAGGAATCACCTTTCAAATACTGACACTTCTCCATTCTTCCTGTTTTCTCAAATTTTGATTAGATATATGAGATTCTCATTTTTGCACCCATGTCTCCTAAATTGACTTTTATATTATTAATTTCTGTCTTCTGTTTTTTGTAAGATTTTCCCAGATGTGTCTTTTATTTATTGTCTTTTCTTCTGTGTCTAATCTCTTTAGCTAATCCATTAATTTGTGTTTATTTCAACAAATACATTTTTCATTTATTTCATTGCTATGTGGTCATTTTTCAAATCTTCCTTGTCCTTTCCAGTAATTTCCTGTTCTTTTGTTTATTGTTTCCTGTGTCATACTTTGTTTTTTAAATAGCTATTTTATACTTTGTGTGCAGCACCTGTAATACCTCAGTGCTCATGGGCTTAGTGATCTTTGACTGTGAACTCATGTTTGTTTGATCTTAGTCTATGGGAATTTTCTGGCCTATGCTGGCATTCTTTCCCCAGGCAGGTAGGTTCGCTTTTCTTCTGGTAGAAGCTAGAGTGTAAGACTTGAGCCCTTTCAAGGGTCCAAATTCTCTACCTTACTGGAAGCCTAAGCTTGGGTTTCTGGCCCCAGCCCCCTGTCTTACATATCTGACTGCTCTTCCAGCTACCTGCTCCCATTGTCTGAGGTCAGTGCTACTATGGATATGTTACCCAAGGGCGGACTTCCATTAGGTCCAGTTTTCCCTTTCTTCAGGACACCCAAGTATTCTTTTGCTTACACTGTTGGAGGAACTTTATGTGGGAAAGCTTAATTTGGGATATTTCTCTTACTTCCTTATGCCCAAAAGTTCACTGGCAAGTGCATCTTATCAGGAGGTGATTGTTTTGTTCAGGGAGGGTCTCCCAGAGTGATGTGTTACCTGCTGATGATGGGAGTGGAAGCTTTTCCTTTAAGAAGTTTTCACCAATGAAAAAGCAGGAAGGAATGAGGGAGAGAGGGAGAAAGGGGGGAAGAAAGAAAGGAAGAAAGGAAGGAAGAGAGAGAAGGAAGGAGTAAAAAAAGAAAGGAAGGGAGGGAGGAAGGGGGAGAGGGAAGGAGTGAAAAAAGAAGAAAGGAAGAAAGGAAGGAGGGAAGTAAAGAAGGAGAGGAGAAAGAAGTACTGAGAAACATCTTACTCAATGGTGAGGCCCAGTTCGTCCATGTTCTTATCCTGTGAGCTAATTTTTTTCTCTTTTGTTTTTCTTCAGAGAATTGGCTGTCTCTTACTCTGTAATACAGATCAGTGAGAAAATAGCTTTTATAAAAAGAGATTTTGTAGTATTACACAGTTGGCAGGAATATAGTTGTCTGTTGTAATAATGAATGCTAATCTAGAATAGGAGGCAGAGAAGAAAAATATCATTAAAATGGTAATGCCTTTTTTTTATGTGAATGAAACTCATTCAATATTGGTTTTGAATGATAACTATGTTCTAGGAGCAGACTGTAGCAGAATCTCCTTTAATACTCTTAAGGAAAGGACGCTTTTAGAAAGTAGGCATTGTCTCCATGTGTGAAAACTGCATTCCTTTCATGAGGGTTCCATTTTCTGGAACACAGGATGTAAGACAGGAGACATGAGAAAGGATTTTGTAGCAGTGTAGACGAATCAAGTCATTGCGCTTTCTTATTTGATCTTATTTTAAAAAGATGCCCCCAGGGAAGCAGGACCTTGGAACCCACAAAGTCTGGAGCAAGTCATTCACCTCGCAAGGTATTCATGCTCTCACAGTAAAATGGAGAATAAAATTGTAGGTTTTTGAGGATACTCTTATGAATAAATAACTTATTATAGCACATATCAGAACATAAATCATGCCAGCTTGTTTTCCTTTCTCTTTTATTCTCTCCCTCTGTTCATTTTCTGCATCTTCTCTCCAACTATTCCTCCCTCTCTTCCACTGTTGCTCTCTCCTTTCCTTCCTTCCTTCCTTCCTTCCTTCCTTCCTTCCTTCCTTCCTTCCTTCCTTTATCCCTCCCTCCCCTCTCTTTTTTTTTCCTTTCCTTCCTTTCCATTTTCTTCCTCTCTTTTTCCTATAAAACAGAATTTGTCAACTTTGGCACTCCTGACATGTGGAGCTGATCACCCCATCTTTATTGTAGGAGTTGTGCTATGCATTGTAGGAGGTTTAGTTTAGCAGCATGCCTGGGCTCTGCCCACTAGATGACAGTGCCACCACTACCACAAGTTATGAAAACCAAAAATATCTCCAGACAATGTCAAATATTGCCTCTGAGGCGAAACCACCCCTGGTTGTGAACTACCGCTGAAAAATACACTTCATATCAATAAAAATCCTGCTTTATACATATTTTTTGTTCAGTTCAGGGTTATAAGATTGTAAGACGCTAGTGTTTTTACAAGATTTCTAGGGATGTTCTTTGATTGAGTCTTAAAATCTTACTTTCACTGTTGATGAAAAATTGAAATTACGTTGTTATTTTTACATTCCTTTGTAATAGCAGCATAAAACTTGGTATTTTATGGGAATGAGTATGCATCTTTGTCTGATTCTATGGTCTACTTTTATGTGTCTCAAAATGAGATTCTGATCAAAGAGAATTAAAACGAGAGCAAAAGTGAATATCAGGGTGAAGATACAGCATTCTGATTATCTGCTGCTTGTCCATCTCGGGTATGCAATACTGACACTGTGTTTCCAGTAGCTTCTTGACATTCTTAAGATGAAAATAATTTAGTTTTTATCTAAATATATTAATAGGGAATATACAGTATATATTTATTCACATATTAATACTGGAAAAAATAGAGTAAGGTTAAACACTCAAAATTTAGCTCAACCCTGAGATTATTATGAAGTACTTACAAAAATAAAAACTAAAAAGACATTAGTAGCATACTTCCCAGCTTCATCTCTGCAGGAGACAAGACCTTAGCTCAGGGCTTGGAGAATAGGACGTGTGTTTATATGATTGACTCTTGTTGGGATCGTTCTCAGAGCTCTCCTGACCTTGTTCCACACACTTGGGAGCACACGGTTCCTAATACTGATAACCACAGTCTCATGAATTTTTCTCATTTTGCAGAGGAGGGAGTTGAGGCACTAGATGGTAATACCTTTTTCGTTTCACGTAGTTGCTGGTGGCTAAGGGAAGCTGGTGCTTAGCTTGTTCCAGGCCAAATCTAAGACATTTGTCTGGCCCCTTGCTTTCAATCCTTTCATGCACACAGCAAGCATATCCAACTTTTCTATGCTGGTCTGTTTCTAGAAGGTGTTATTTGACATGGCATCACCACCTTTGTCGCCCTGTGACTATGAGAATGATGACCTCTCTTTTAAACCTGTCTCCTTATCCGCCCCAACACGTACCCCTTTGGGGTGGGGGCATAAGGGGGTATCCCTTCTTCACACTAACTTTACCTACTTATTTCTTCATTGTCCCTCTGCAGCAGATAATATAAGCAAGAAAAAGATTAAGTTAATTACATGCACCTCAAATTTCAGTAGGAATATCCCACAATTCCTGTGTGTCTTAATTTAACAGTTATTTATTGAACACCTGCTGTGTTCTTGGGAAAATTCCAGGTGCTGGATGGAATTAGTTTATGATAACTAAGGCTTACAGAGACATTAACGTGCTGTTCTTCTTCTTCAGAAAGTATAGCCATGCACAAACTACTAAGGTGCGATATCAAATGTTGGGGAGATAAATATCAAAATACAGAGCTTCCATACCTGTAGTTTTGTTTAGTTTAATAGGCGTTAACATTTACTTATTTTCAGCTACCTACATTTATTGAGCAGTGCCTATACCACGCATTGTAATTGAATTGTATAATAAATTACACTGTATTTGCTGTTTTTAGAAATTTAGTTTAATGATATGTTTATAATTTTTTATTGCTATGGATAATACATTTAATGACTATAATTAAATTCTTGCAAAAGTTTTGAATTGTTTTAAGTAATTTACCAATGATTTTCCCAGGTATTAATTTAGTATGTTGAAATTTTGTCTTTATAGCATAGAGGTTGTTTTTATTTCATTCATTTATTTAACAGGCATTTATTACTCATCTACTTTATGCAAGGAAAAAAAATGGTCAAGGCAAGGATGCCAAGCTTTAACCTCAAGGAACCTACAATTTATATACAGGGACACATACTTATCAAATAAACAGGAAAAGGAATGTATATTCATATGAACTCGGTATTATATATTCTTCTTTATGTTATCATTCATAATGTCCAAATGTCAACAACACATCTATTGTTACTTTGGTTATAAAGCTACACAGACAGTAGTAGATATGGTACGTGGATGAAGAAAGTTGAAGTTTATTATTTTTTCTTTCTAGTTTTAATCCCTAAGGATCATTGATAAAAGACTTACACAACCCCCCCTTTAGTAACCTAATAGTGTATAATAATCCTGTTCTTCAAATGGTGATAGAGCTTTGCTTGGTTCATACAACATAACACCATAATACCATATTAAAACTTGATACATAACACCATAATACCATATTAAAACTTGATACATAACACCATAATACCATATTAAAACTTGGTTCTCTTTATATCATGGAACAACTCAGGTAGTGTTACAAAGTGCTGTTACTGAATAAATACGGAGAAGAACAAGCTCTCCAGAGCAGTGCCATGCCTGTGTCTGATGTTCCCCAGGATAGAAAACTGCTCAGATATTGATGTTTTTTTTTTTTCAGGCGCGTTGACAGCCTGATCATAGACTCTAGCCATGGACCATGAAAAATGGCTTCTCCAGGGGCTTAAGAAAGACAATGAAGAGCTTTGCATTTTCTCTTGGCATTTCCTGCTATTGTTAAAAAGGTCACATATGCAATTTAAAATGTTCCATGCATGGAGCATGACAAATGCCACGTAGAAAATGAAACTGCTTTCTTTGACATTTTTGGCCAATTTCCAAAGGGTACCATTTTTCACCTTTTCCCTTTTATGGATTTGCAAAATTTGGCTTGTGCAAAATGCGTGCCCCACAGTGCACTATAGGTTGGGAAGTGCCACATATTAGGTAGCAAATCATGTGTAGATGAGAATGGCACATTCAGAATAAAAGTGAGAAATTAAATGGCGTCAAAAAATAGAGAAAAATAGAGAAAAACTTGTAGATGAGTCTATCAGAACTATCAGAAGCTCAAAAGGAAAGAAAGGCTTAGAACTCATCAATAACAATGTCCAGTCACATTCACATGTGAAGAAAGTGAAATCAACTTTATTTTACTTTATTTTATTTTATTTTATTATCCTATACCTAGCTGAATGGCAAAACTCAATTCAGTTATCTTTGGGCATGGAAAAGTGAGCACTCTTACAGTTTGCTAGTTGGAGGAAGAATTGAGGTAGAGTTTTAGAAGACGTTGGGTATTATACAATAAAATTGAAAAAGAGACCCACTTTACTCCTCTGGAAGCATTTTTGCTTCCAGGAATCTGTCTTACAGATATATGCACAAAGATGTATGTACATAGATGATCATTGCAACTGAAATTTTTCTCATCAGGAAAATGAGTGAATTATTTTAAGCACTTAGAATACTAAAACTGTCTTTCACTTGAAATTGAAGAGGCAGAGCAAAATGTGAAGACACAGAATAGTATTCACATAAACTTCTTAAACCTATGTATGCATGTATAGATACTTATATGTATACATATATATGAATGCACAGTTGTGTCCATACACATATGTATACATATATGTGCATGTGGGTGAATGTTTGTGTGTAGATTTGTATACAAATATGTGTATGTTGCTGTATTTAAAAAAGTCAAAAAATAAATTATTAACAATGTTTACCTCTTAGAAGGCGACTATGGTACTGTGCCCTTAGAGAGAGGCTTTGATTGGCAGAGAAAATGAAAAACCACAACTCCACCTATATTTAAGAATTTTAACAATTCTTTGTAACGAGTTTGAGTAACTTTTAAAAGTAAATTGACATAACATTTATGCAGATCTTCTAGGTGTGTATAAGAAGCCATGAGAAAAAGATGGTTTCATGTGATAGAGAAAACTAGCACAGGAGAGAATTTGGTCTCAGCTGATGAGACAGTATCTGCTCAAACCAATTTAATCAAAGCTTTGTTGCATGAGCCGGGTATGGTGAGTCACACCTGTGACTGCAGCGCTTTAGAAGACTGAGGAGTGAAGATCACTTGTGGCCAGGAGTTCAAGACCAGGCCAGGCAATATAGTGAGATCCCTTCTCTACAAAAAGTTTAAAAAATTTAGCCGGGCATGGTGACTCAGGCCTGTGGTTTCAGCTACTCAGAAGGCTGAGGTGGGAGGGTTGCATGAGCCCATGAATTTGAGGCTGCAATGAGCTATGATCACACCACTGCACTCCAGCCTGGGTGACAGAACAAGACCCCATCCTTAAAAAAAAAAATTTTGTTTTAAACACTTTGTTGTGTGGAAGAAAGCCATATGTTTAAACAAATATAACCAACTCCTTAATACTGGGGAGAAAGATTGATGGATTGTTGAAAGGATTATACCCTTTAGGCCAATTTTGAGAGTTAAGCAAGGAATCTCAGAAGTTCCAAAAAGTTCTGCTGTGGTTCAGCGTTACAGGGAAATCTACTCAAGGGAATATATGGCTTGCAATCATTTTGCTTTTTTGTTACATTTCCTATTATTCATTGCTTCTTTGGGCTTGAGAGAAGCCCCACAGAGAAATAAGAAATATCCTACATCATTCACATTTTCTTGACTTTTGAAAATTAAATTTTATATACTTAAAAGCTGCCGTGACACATGAAAACATTTTCCTTCTTCCTCAAACCTTCTTTACCTAGCCTCTTCCAAGCCAACCTTTAATTTTTACATTAATTTTTCTTTTCCAAAGCTATGCAGCTGACTCTCATCTACTCATTTGACATAATTCATTTGGCATCCAGTAAGTTTAAGAAATTCTCTCTGGGCTTCATACAATCATAACCTACATCCAAATAGTAACACTTATAATAACAATAATAATAGGTTTTTTTAGTGTTCACATGGATTTTCTCCCTCAATTTTCATGTCATCTCAAAAAATAGACAAAATACATGGGCTTCTCCTCAGCCCTGAACTTTGCCTACCGTTAACCCCTTGAAGAAACATGGAGCTGAGGTATCAGTCATTACCTGGCAAAAAGGGACCAGAATCAGTGTAGATGACTTTCTGAAAACATTGACTTGATTTCTGTCACCAGGAATGGCATATACAGGCTGTGTTCCATGCCAGGTGCCATGTGTGCATGGAGTCCACCACACCAGGGGAATTCTCAGAAGCAGCATTGAAAACACATAAGAAAGCATTACTTAAGCCTGTATAAACATAAGCTCTGTCCAGACATGGAATACAGTGGGAGTTCTTGCTAGGATAATCCCAAATACTAATACATACCAGAAAACTTATCTATAACATGAGTATTCAAGGCAAAGGGATTTTTGGTATATAAGTAAAATATTAGGGTGAATCCATCTCTTAATGTGGATGTTGAAGAATTAATGTTATATCCGTGAAGCCAGTGTTGACTGGAAGGACTGAAAGAAACTGATGAAAGCAAGTTTCTTGACCTCCTTTATTTAAGACTTCAGCTCCATTACACGACTACCTCACAGTCCTCATTCGGTTGCCTTTTGCCTGTTTCTGACTTACTAAAGGACAATGGTGTGGAGCTACGATTTATCACCCAGAAAATGATTACGAAAGTCTGTATTCTACTCTGAATACTGAAAACTCTGAAATAATGACCCTAACCTAAACCTCCTCTTCTTCTGGCTATCACTTCTTCCTTCCCACTTTGATCACTCTTCCATGAATCCTTGCAAACCTCCTAGTACTGAGTATCCTTCCAGCCACCAAATGTCTGACATAGATCGTTGGATCTGACTTTAAGTCTCTCACTAAGACCCTCAATTTCCGCCTCTGTTTGTAGTGGGCTTACCCTGTTGTTTCTCAGCCAAGATTCCATCCAGATATCGATTTCTTGTGTCCCATAGCACTGCTAGCATTAAGTGAATTACCGCATGGTTTGGCCTCATTATTAGCGTGTGGTTTTCAGAAACACTTGAGATCTTACTGTTGGTTTGCAGTCTGTCTTAGTCCGTTTTGTGCTGCCATAACAGAATACCTGAAACTGGGTTGTAAAACATAGAAATTTATTTCTCATAGTTCCAGAGGCTGGCAAGTCCAAGATCAAGGCACCATCATCTGGCAAGACCTTCTTGAACAACATCAAATGGCAGAATGGCAAAGAGCTTAAGAGAGCGAACCCACTCCTGCAAACCCTTTTTATAATTACATTCATCTATTCATGAAGGCAGAGACCTTGTTACCTAAACTCCTGCCATTGTCCCCTCCCCCATGACACTTTCTTATTAGGGGTTAGTAATATTCATGCCAGTGCGTGAATTCTGGGGACACATTCACACCATAGGACAACCCATTTACACTCTCTCCTCATCAGGGCTTATTTTCAAAAGGGCATCAATTTTAGGTTTTGTGACCTTTCCTTTTTTGTTTTCATTATGTCTCATTTTCATATTCACAGATTCATTTGTTTCTGTAACTCTCCTGTCTTCCAGAATCTGGATCAGTTTTCCTCCTCCCAAGTGGGATCTAGGAGTTAACTCCACCATCAACCCAAGTACTCCTCCCGTGTCCAATGGCCAGTCAGCCTCAGTCCTATCTTTTCTTGAGTTATGACATATTTTTCTCCTTCCATTGATAGTGACCATTATTGAAATAGGAATTTATACTTTCTTCTTTGTCCTCCAGTTCTCCAAGACTGATTCTCTATCCTTTCAATTTTATGCTAACAAATCTCATTAAAGTATGACCAGTGATTTCTACATTGCCAAAACCCAGTGGTGTCTTTTCAGTGATGATCCTATGTCAGTTTGATGGGCACTTATCACTTGCAGAATTCTTATTCCTTTTCATTGCATCGCTGTGTTCTGGTTTTATTCTACAATTGTGAGAAGTTCTTCTGTATTTTCTTCTCTTATTATTCTTATATGTTGGCTTTTCCCAGGGTTTGTTCTTGACTTCATTCTGTATATTGTATGTCTGGGTAATTCATTGCATCTTCTTATCTTCAACTATCTGCCTCTATGTGGATAATTCTCCAGTCTTTATTTCCAGCTCAGGCCACTAGCTTCAGTTACAGTGTTTGTAATTTTAGCCCCTATTAGAAATCTCTAGTTGAGTGTCACATAGACACTCCAAACACAGCACTTTCAAGTATTAAGAGATGCTCTTCTTCTAAAACCTATTCCTCTCTTTGCACCCTCCCATTGGTTAAAGGTGCCCCATGTACCAGTGTGTCCAAGATATAAACTCTGTTGGATTTTACTTCTCTTTTCTCACCACTTATGTAAATGGACGTCTACTTCTCATTTCTGCCCTGCAAAACATTCCTAGCTATGTGCTCTCTGCCTGTGGCTCACTGTGACAGCTTCTTTATCTCAGTTTAGATTGTTATGCAATCCATTACTCTTCTGCCTCCTACCTTCAAGCTACTATTGGAGTCATCTTCCTGATTCTCATGTTCAGTGACTTCAATGGCTAAGTGATGCATTCCAGTCTTTCTCACTTTGTTTTGTGCCGCTACAACAAAATACCTGAAACTGGGTTATAAAAAATAGAAATGTATTTCTCATAGTTCTAGAGGCTGGTAAGTCCAAGATCAAGGCACCGTCATCTAACGAGACCATTTTGCACATCATCAAATGGCGCAGGGGCGAAGAGCTCAAGAGAGCGAACCCACTCCTGCAAGCCGTTAAAAACGCATCATGGCAAAATCTCTTGAGTGGCACCCTTTTTACCACCTGGGAAAACCTAAGACTGTTGGGACAGCACAGAAGACTCCTTAATCTGCCCGTGTGTCCCTTTTCCAGTGTTAGTTTCTTTTACTTTTTCTTGTACACCTTGTGCCCTTGCCCCTTAGAACGAACAGCTCACAGTTCCCTCAGCACACCCACCCTTCTACCTTCCCAGGAGCTGCCTTCCTATAAGTTGTATCTTGATGAATTCCTCCCCACTCTCCATCTCGGAAGATCCCAGTCATTCATTTGTTCAGGCCCAGTGAAAAGGATTTTATTTATATTCCTTCATATAATATTTGTATGTATACATATATATATGCATATGTATGCTATCTATCTATTAGATGCATCTTGTTTTGGCTTATTTTTATATTTTATTTTTTTGGGACAGAGTCTCAGTCTGTCACCCAGGCTGGATTGCAGTGGCATGATCACAGCTCACTGCAACCTCGACCTCCTGGGCTCAAGCAATCCTCCCACCTCAGTCTCCCAAGTATCTGGGACTACAGGTGCATAGCACCATGCCCGGCTAATTTTTGTACTGTTTTTGTGGAGACAAAGTCCCACTATATTGCCCAGGCTGTTTTTGAATTCCTGGACTCAAGCATTCCGCCTGCATCAGCCTCCTAAAGTGCTGGGATTACATGCCTGTGGCACTGTGTCTGGCGTTATCCTTGTTGTTTTAATGCCTACCTCATTTGTCTTTTCCAAATAATACTCAACAAATGATTTCTGGATTGTTAAATGCATGAATGAAATGAGAGTTTGCCAAAATACAGAATATTGAAACCATAGGGTAACCTTGAGAGAATTTAGGTCAAAAATAGGGGATTATTTTATATTAGAAGATTATTCAAAGTATTATTAAAATGTTTGTTTATTTCATGTGTGTTAAGTGTTGAGAATTTAACAGAGATCGAGACACGAATGGTCTAAGTGTTTATGCATCATAATGAAGTTGAAGAAATGTAGGGTTCCCATGGTGTTTCTTCTCAAGCTTTGATAATAACACTTCTTTATTGATCGTAACTGTACATTGGCAGCACCGCCCCCAGACTGGAAAATAAGTTGGAATTTTCCTTTGTGTTTCTTTTATAACCTTGCATTTTTTTTATTCCTCTTGGGCTTACTGTTATGAGTTTGGTTTCTAGTTTCTAGAGCATGAGTAAGAAGTAGAAATCAAGATGGAAGGAACTTACTATAGTGAGAGGGTGTCATGCCCTGCAGGCCAGGCATCTGAGAGTCTGATTGCAACTCCCTTGACACAGGCAGTTCTTTTTCTTGCCTGCAGCCCTTTCCAAACTAATATCACCAGCCTCATATTCCCCTCCCCTTTATAGATGGAGCCTCTTTGTCCAGCAGGCCAGCTTACTGGGAAAAGGCCCTTCTCAGACACACTTTCTCATCCTGATACTTTGCCTTTACCAGGAGTGAGGCCAGAACCTTCAGCATGCATTTATATCAAAAAAGAGAGATGTGCTATTTTCATTTAAATTCCGCATTTCTGCTGGGCATAGTGGCTCATGCCTGTAATCCCAGCACTTTGGGAGGCTAGGGCGGGAGGATTGCTTGAGACCAGGAGATCATGACCAGCCCAGGCAACATAGTGAGACCCCGTCTCTACAATTTTTTTTTGAGATAGGGTCTCAGTCTGTCACCCAGGCTGGATTGCAGTGGCATGATCATAGCTCCCTGCAGCCTCAACCTCTTAGGCTCAAGCACTCCTCCCACCTCCGTCTGGCGTAGCTGGGACCACAGGTGTGCACCACCATGCCTGGATAATTTTTGTATTTTTTGGTAGAGACAGGGTTTTGCCATGTGGACCAGGCTGGTCTTGAACTCCTGACCTCAGGTGATCCGCCAGCCTTGGCCTCCCAAAGTGCTGGGATTACAGGTGTGAGCCACTGCACCCAGCCTCTACAATTTTTTTAAATTACTGTGCTAGTAGTCTTAGCTACTTAGGAGGCTGAAGCAGAAGGAGTGCCTGAGCCTAGGAGTTTGAGGATACAGTGAGCCAGGATCACATTCCACCCTGGGTGACATAGTGAGATGCTGTCTCTACTAAAAAAATAAATAAACAAATTATAAATTTTCAGATAGTTGTAAACCTCTGAAGATGTGGATACTTCATTTGTCACATTTAGGTCTTTAATGCAGTGACACCTTCTCTTGGGCAACGGTGTTTCTCAGTCTCTGCTGTATTGATAATGTTTCCACTTTGCCCTTGAAGATTTTGTGGGTTATGGGGAAACAGTTTATGGGGTGTCTTTCAGCAAAACCACAACCCTTTTTAGAAAGAAACTAATTATGGTGTGAAAGGGACAGGTGCTCTTATTAGGTTGTGATAATAAGAGTTAAAACCCAGTTCTCTTGAGCTGTTACCTGGATTCTTCAACTGAGGGTGATTTTGCATCCTTGGCACTAGATGTCATTCAACTGACAGTCATGGACTCCCAGGGGACCCCCAAACTCTATGTCACTTTATGAGTAGGCGAGAATGGATTTTTCTTGGAGAGGAGTGTCTCCTCAAAGAAGTCTGTGACCTAGAAGAAAAGATGAAAAATCTCTGCTTTGGATTCGGAGTGTCAGGACTGCTCACTTGGAACTTAAGGAGAGTTTCTTCTTAGTATGTATGAGACTGAACCATATGGGGTTGCCATTTTCTTAGACCCAAAGCTTTCAAATACAGTCATTTTCATATGGCTTTTACTTAGACAATAAGATCATCGTGTATTCCTTTTTTCCTCTTAACAGCATCTGGCATTTTTCTCCCCTTGGGCTTATTGTTCTGGGTTGTTTTTCTGGTTTCTAGACCGTAAGCATTCATGCATTCACATTATGTTGCCTCCTAAGTTGTAAGCTCTCCAAAGGGAGGGGATATAGCTGCTTTATGTCTTCACCCAACTTTGAGTAGAGATGATGGCAGGAAACAGAAAGTATTTTCACAGAGATGGAGTCCATTTGAGTCAGGGGATCTTGTTTGAAATCTTACCTGTGTGATCTGGGGTGAATTAATACAGCTGTCTGGAAAATCTAGAACTGAGACCTCAGAGGATTGCAGTAAGGACTCCTAGAAGTTAGGAACTCCTCAGTAAATATAAATACCCTATTCTCTTGGGTAATGAAGCTGACCCACAGGATGATGCCAATTATCTCCTTGGTTTTATAAGCACATAAACAATAGTTCACATTTATTGAGTGCTTACTATGTGTAAGATACAATTATGTGCTTGGGGATATTTGTTCACACATGAAACAAGTGTTTATTTAGTGCCTACTCTGTGCCCAACACTGGAGATACAACTGTCATGAGTACTGACACTGCCCCAATATCATGGTGCTCATGTACCCATGTGGGAAAAAGTAAAGACAGGCTCAAGCATATAAAGTAGGGAAGGTGGTCTTAGGATAATTCAAGTTGGATTGGGATCAGTAGTGATTGAAGGGCTAGATTAAATGAGGAGTTTAGGACATACATCTCTGCAAGATGGCGTTTGAACAAGAAACATAGGCAAGACTTACCTGCTTTAATTTTCACGGTAGGGCCATGAGATTACACTACCGTTTATTAACTGCATTACAGAGATGTGGAAACTGAGATTAGGATGATTGAATAACTCACCCAGATTAGGAATACGGCTGATAGTCTTTAATGCAAATCTCATGGGCTACGCTGCACATACTCTTAACAACTTGCCACCTTCCGTGGTTTAAGAGAGGAACCAACCCAATTCCTGTTGCCTGCCTTCCCTGCTGTATTAGTCCGTTCTCACACTGCTATAAAGAAATACCTGAGACTGGGTAATTTATAAAGGAAAGAGGTTTAATTGACTCACAGTTCCACATCCTGAAAGGCCTCAGGAAACTTACAATCACGGCAAAAGGTGAAAGGGAAGAAAGGCATCTTCTTCACAGGGCAGCAGGAAGGAGAGAAGTGCCGAGCAAGGAGGAAGAACACCATTTAAAACCATCATATCTTGTGAGAAATCACTCACTATCATGAGAACATCATGGGGGAACTGTCCCCATGGTCTAATCACCCCCAACGAGGTCCCTTCCCCAACACGTGGGGATTACAATTTGGATTACAATTCAAGATGAGATTTGGGTGGAGACACAGAGCCAGACCATATCACCTGCCATTTAATTACCTTGATCAACTACCCTGCAACCATTCCTTAGTGAGCAATAGGGACACACTCAGGAATGGTTTCAATAGAATTTAGAAGTTATCAATATTATAGTTTAATTGTAAATTTAAAAATGGTGAACCTGATGTCAGTGGCTAGGATCAGCAGATGACATGCTGCATCTTGGGGTCAATAATTGCTGCAAGCACATTATTAGAGTTGCTGTTAATAGTCATGGAAACCACCCTGTACCTTCTTCCCCAAGTGAAACCAACCTGGCCGTGATTGACCTACTCGATAGTGAGTTGCTAGACATCAGGAGAAGTCAGAAGTAAGTGGAAGTGGGCCAACTGTCTAGAAGACCTCCCCTCCATAGCAGTAACAACACACATGCATAGGAGGAGGTTGAATGAGTCTGCACTCATTGATCCATTCATTCATCTTTCATCCATGAATTAACTATTCCTGACCCATTGTTGTTGACTCTGAGGATACCATAGCAAACAGGATGCACAAATTGTCCTGCTGTTACTTTAGTTATGGGTACAGAAGATAAAGCAGTGATCCAATGAGTGACGGAGAAAATTGCTGATTGTGATCATAGCTTTGAGGGAAATGAAGCAGTGATAACATCTAACGTGGGTTTTGAGGATCTTTGAGATGGAGTGGCCAGGGCATGTCTTTATGAGGGTGAGGAATTTAAGCATCCCAGACACAGGTTCTGACTCAAACATCAGCCTTTTAGTTGTGTGAAACGATCTCACAAAATTTAATAAACTTAATGGTAGGAGTTCAGGTAACACTACAAGAAACCAAGCTTTCTTTGTGAATGGTGAGGTCAGAAGGGGTTTGTTGCTGGAAATCCCATTTGCAGATTCTAAGGCTGGGGATGAAGTAGAAGGAACGATCTCTTGTCATTTGGCAAGCAAAGAACAATCCCTGTATCTGGCAAAAGAGACATATCTTTCTCTGAATCCTGGATTTGGTCATAAGCTAAACTTCTATATTAGTTTTCCTTTTTTGGTTGAGTTGGTGAACAGTTGGATGATTAGCTAAATGTTGCTGAAATAGGAGGAAGGCAGATTAAAAATACAGAAAGTAACTCCTATTTAATGATTTGAAATGAGATTAATCAGACAAAGTTTTAAGGAAAAGTGAGATAATTTTGGTGTGTAAACCATAAAATTTTAGACTGGGCATGGTGGCTGACACCTGTAGTCGTAGCACTTTGGGAAGCCAAGGCAGGAGGATCATTTGACCCCAGGAGTTCAAGACCAGCCTGGGCAACATGGTGAAATCCCATCTCTACAGAAATTAGCCAGGCATCATGGTGTGTGCCTATGGTCCAAGCTATGAGGGAGGCTGAGGCAAGGAGAATTGCTTGAACCCGAGAGGTCAAGGCCTCCGTGCACCCTGTCCTGGCTGGTAGAGTGAGACCCTGTCTCACACACACACACACACACACACACACACACAAACTATAAAATTTTGGAATGTAATAATATTGATGCTAAAGTGAATTGTGGAAAAATACCATATAAAATATATTTTAATCACATGGTATAAATCTCTGTGCATTAGTTACCAAAATTTGAACATAAACATTTTCAAATACACACTTGTGCAGATGTCAGGGATAGCAGGTGGTATATCACTTTTTATATTTAAAATGCATGTAGGAGTGAAAGGAAAAAGGTAGAAATATGTTAAGTTTAGAATTCTAATGAAAGAACATATTGGAACTATGAAAACATTATGGAGGACTTTCTCCATTTATGGTCTGAGCACAGATGATGCTAAACATGATCCTTCAGCTTTAGTTGGCATCCATTTGAAATGAACACACTAAAGACCATGAGAAGCAACTGCATAAAAAGTAAAGAGCGTTATCCAAGTGAACTTCATATGTCATCATTTGCCTGTGTTTATGTAATAGTAAAGACACAAGGAATTGGTCTAATTAATCAGTATTTTATTTTAGTGATGAAATAATGAGTGCGGTTGAGTATGCCAGATGTATTCATCTGATACATTCTTCCAGTCACGTGGTAGGCTGCGGTTGAGTATGCCAGATGTATTCATCTGATACATTCTTCCAGTCACGTGGTAGGCTGCATTAGATGATAATGCTTCACCCTGAATTCATTTATAAGTTAGTGAAGGGAAGTCCACAACTCTGGTCTCAGAGCATTTATTGCATTGTTGATCAGCCAAGCTATTGCTCTTACTTAGCTGCTAAGGAATGAGGCTAATTGGACTATTCCAGCATGTAAAATATGTCCTTTCACAAGACTGAGACAAACAATGAGAACAACCAGAAAAATTGCCAGAGCCATACAAAAGCTGTCTCTATTTCTAAATGGTCATTCCTCAAGCTCTTGTCATCTACTGGGAGCCCCTAGATGGATGTGGATAGGACTAACATAGGACCAGTGTATGGAGCTGTTTATTAAGATGATTTTGTTGCTCAGTGTTTACATTTTGAGTGTTCTCTGATAACATACATTACTTCCTACTGCAGTATTTAATAGAGTGTAACTAGTGCCTGTCTCACCTGTCCGAAGACATTCAAATATGGAGCCTTTGTTTCTGTCTCTAAGCAGGTACTAAATATCACATTGTAATTAGAGCTATAGAGAGATTTAGCATATAGGACTGGCAAATCTTGGAGGCCTAATTTTATGATGTGGGAAGAGGGGGGCATGATTTGGAGTGGACAAATGAAGTGTGGGAGGATTTTGTGTTTCTGGCTTGAGTGACCAACTCGCACCTCTCCTCCCCATATTCTCTTCCTCGCCTCAGTGCAAATTCACACTGTCTTCATTTTGTATGATCACCCTGTGTCTTAGTCCATTTAGTTTTGCAATTAAGGAATCTCTGAGACTCGGTGACGTGTAGAGAAAAGAGATTTATTTGGCTATGGTTCTGCAGGCTGTACATGAATCATGGCATCAGGATCTGCTTCTGGTGAGGGTGTCAGGAAGCTTCCACTCATGGTGGAAGGTGAAGAACAGCTGGTGTATGCAGAGATTGTGTGGCAAGAGAAGAAGTAAGAGAACTGGGGGAAGGAGGCGCTAGGCTCTTTTAAACAGTCAGCTCTTGGGGGAATGAACAGAGCTAGAATTCAGTCATTACTGCAAGGCTGGCACCAAGCTGCTCATGAGGGATCTACCTCCATGACTCAAACACCTCCCACTAGGCTTCACCTCCAACATTGGGAATCAAATGTCAGCCTGATATTTGGAGAGGACAAACATCCAGACTATAGCACTCTGTCTCCTTAGGTGCACCTTTCATCTTCAGTGACTAATCTAGAGTTCTCTTTGGAAAATGCAAATGTAGTCATGTTTCTTTTTTGCTTGTATGCTTTACTGGTTCCCTGTTCTTTATAGCATCATGTTGCATCTTCATCAACTGGCGAACCAGTTGATGAAGAGAAGATCAGCATCCTGAAGTATCTTGTAACTTCTTGAAGTATCTTCAAGATTCAGAATGGATGTTACTTTCTCTGCAAAGTGCTCTTTGCACCTGGTCCGGTGTAGCTGTGTTAACTCCAGTGCACCTTTCTGATGATCTTCCTAAGGCTCTTACCTTCTTGTTATTAGTCATTTCTGTGGCCATCTTGCCTATAGGAGTATGGGCTACTGTGGGCAAGTACAATGCCTGGCATGCAGCAGGCTCTCCAGAAATGCTTGTTTGGCTGCTAGAGTTCTCTTTGCTGTTACCACATCCATCCCTTTATCATCCTTTTTTCCCTAGTCATCTGTCCTCTGTGCCTTTGCCCTTGGTTCTTTCTCCATGAATCAATATAAATAGTACAAGCTTTGTACCTAGCAGACCTTCACTCTTGTCTCATGATTTCATTTCTTTCTTCTGCATACTGAAAGGCGAGTGCCTTTCTCTCTGTGACTCTCAATTTCCTCATCTGTATAATTTTGATAGTTCTTTCCATTGTCTGCTATTGCTGATGATGGCACGAACTCAGATACGCAAAGTATCAGACTTTCACTCTTGTCTCATGATTTCATTGCTTTCTTCTGCATACTTAAAGGCCATTACCTTCCTCTCTATGACTCTCAGTTTCCTCATCTGTATAATTTTGATAGTTGTTTCTACTGCCTGCCATTGCTATGACAATGGCACAAACTCAGATATGCAAAGTACCTATGGGTTAAATGTGAACAAAACCTTCAACCTGCTGCATAGTAATCTGACCTTTGCTTGACTGTCTAGCTCTGTTTTCCTGGCAGTTGGATGAAGAACATTGCAACAATATTCTTGGCCACATTGCTTACAATACAAACGATCCGCTATTTGTAAATAGCATCAGGGCCAGGAGAAACCATAAAGACCTGAAAGAACCTAGTGGGAATACCACCCCACCTCAAGCTTCGGAGGGCAAGTTTTGGAGTTGCTTTGCAGCTGCTGTGTTCACTCTAGGGACCATGGAAACTCTGCTCATGGAGTATTTACAGGGAATATTGGCTGCTATGAAGGCTGGGACTTCAATGCCAAGGAATACCCAACTCCCGTGGATATGGGCTTTGTAGGGATCTTTGCATCTCAGCTGTCTTTTGTGGAGCAGATGGTTCCCAGATGCCTGCTGCAGCCGTCCTGATGAGCTGAGCTTCTTGTCTGTATTGTTTTGAGTTGGTTGGCACCATGGTGACTTTGGGGGGGGATCTTGTGAATCCACATGTTTAATGGAACCTGAGAAGACCCTTACTGGACATTAAAGAGCAAAGACAAATGTCTCTGTGACAGAATACTGGCTCAACAATTGTTTTTCTCTCTGATGCCTCTTCCCTGCTTGGAAAGCCCTTTTCTTTTATCCTTCATAATCACTTCTTACATCTGGTGCAACCTTCAGCTTTGCCTTATTCCTTCATTATCTTTTCTCATCCCACATTAAAAAAAAAATTCTTTAAATTTTGCCCAAATGAACATGACATAAAATGTACCATTTTCACATGTGCAGTTCAGGAGTATTAAGTACATTCACATTGTTGTGCATACATGCTTTTTTTTCACTCTGTGCCCTCATTTTGCTCTTTCCTGGTTTTTAATGCAGTATCTTAAATATGATCTAATAAATGTGTCCTGGGCATCTCAGTCTTGTATATTTTAGTCCTCTGTTATATCAGGTACACCTTAAGGGTAGAGACTGTGGCCTAGTAATCTTCCTCCTTCATCACATGAAATATTGTGCTTGCACAGTACATTTTCTTCACTCCCCTCCCTGTTATTTTTTATGTATATCATGACACTTACTTGCCAAGGATGACTTTGGCCCTCTTTGCAGAATGTCACCATTGGGAACAGTGCTAAAGTCTGCATAAATCTTAAGTTTAATCCTAATTTTAAATATTTGAATTGAGCGCTAGTGTTGTCATTCTGTAGGATTTATTAATTCATCCCATCAACAAACATTTATTGAGTTCCAAATGTGTTCAAGGTATGGCCATATGTGCTGCTGCAGAAAAATGTAAAAAGTCAGTTTCTAGTGTAAGGGAAATAAAATATGGATATCATTAAGTCCTGGAGAAGGCAGGGGGTGGCTGATTTCAGGCTTGTACCATAGGGACTCCCAGGAGGAATAAGTAGGTTGCAGCATTAACAAAGGGATCCTGAAAGACATGCCACTTTAACTAGTTCCAAATGGAATTTTGGAAGCAGAGCCATTGGATGTCACAGCTGAAGTAATATTTTAAGCAAGGTGTCAGAAGAGGATTGAGGCATAATTTCAGAAGAACACAGAGTCCTTGTTCACTAATGCAGAATGTGTTTTATGATAGGCTGGAAAGTGAATCTGTGACTAGATTTGGGAGTGATTCAGTGTACAATGAATATGGGAGTAAAGAGCTTGAACTTAATTTGGGCTGCTGGTCTGGTCAGCCCTTGTATCTGGAGAGATGGGTCGATTGGTGTTGAGTAACATTTGCAAAGGTGGAGAGAAGGAGTTGGAGATTCTGGTTAGGCGCTTGGGCGTATGTTCAGTGAGGGATGAGGCATCAATGTTAATCGAGGCAGCATTCACAAGGGCTAGAGCGGCAGTGAATGGGAGAGCAGACAGACACAGGCGTCATCCCAGAGGTGGACTCCATATGGCACAGCGGCAAGGGAGTGTGAAGGGTTATGACAGTTGCTGAGTAGGTGCTAGCAACATATTTTTTTAAATTGTGGCCAAATATATGTAAGATCTATACTTTTTCCATGTACAGTTCAGGGATATTAACAATATTCCCACTGTTGTGCAAACATGCTTTTTTCACTCTGTCCTCATTTTACTTTTCCCTCATTTACAGTGCAGTATGTTATATATGATCTAATAACTGTCCCCTAAGCATCTCAGCCTTGTATATTTTGGTCCACTGTTATATCACAGATACTTTGAAGGGGTCCTGGCATTTTCAGATAATTCCAGGTAAAATGTAAACCTAACAACAGCAGCTAGGAAAACAGGCATTCTCTGCATTGGTTAGTTGCAGGGCTGTTAGTCAAAATCCCAAATCTCATATGCAGAAGGCCAGGATCTGCAGTCTTAAGTAGTTCAGTTTGTTTCACAGAGATAAATAAAAGAAAAAAGGCAAGCTGAAGATACATATCCCTGGCCTCTAGATAATCAGACAGTAAGATCTCTCCCACACACTAGAGAAATCTATTTCCAGCTTTCCATTGCAGTCCATGAAAATGACAGAAAATACATGCCCTGCTTGGACCACAGCCTAGCTCATGGGAAAAAAAAAAGGAAAATAAAGAGACAGAACCCGAGTTTGCTGTGGATGGTTCCTATGGAGTGTTTTCAGGAGTCATCAGCTCTCCATGGCACTGAATTGACAGTGAAAGGATCATACTGGCAAGTCAAAACCTTGGAGTGCAGGAAAGGCTCCCATGTGCTGCTTTATGCTCCCTGGTAGCCAGGCTGTCGTTCACAAAGCACTCTCCAAGCGTCTTCATTTAATGTTGGGCACAAGGCCCTGGTGACCCCGTTAAAATTCAAATCTTGCTCATGACAGAATGAGGGCAGGTTTTCAATTGACATTTGGAGGTTTCTCCGGCCATGTTAGAAACAAAATGGTTTAAGTGATAGGCCCTTGATACATCAGAAGGTGCGGAGCCAGCTGGATTTCCCCAGGGCTATGATGGGATCCATCTGATTAGGGCTTCTGAAGCCGAAGGAAACTACCGAGAGATGTAACTTGGCTGACTCTCAGTTCATTCCTTTCTCGTGGTAAGAGCAGTTCTCATATTGGACAATCTTTTCTTGACTGATTTAGATATTATTTTAGATGCACATTTTGGTTTTGTTACGAAAGCTTTATTTTAAAATAAAGTTAACCTAAAATGGGCATATCATTCTCCCCCCACCCCACTGCTAATGATTTAGAACATGAAAATAATCCATAAGACCATGGGTGCTGTCTTCAGCCACAATTACTACTTTCTTAATTGTCGTGAAAACATCATTTATTATTGGATGGTTTATTACTGTCTTATTCAAAGATTTCATATAAGCCAAGATACAAACTGTTTCATGTGGGTAAGTCTCAATATTTTCTGACAAAGAGAGCTTGTCTGCCCAAGTTTATGAAAAGTATATATTTTTTAGTCACTGTCTTGCCCAGGCTGCAGTGCAGTGGCACGATCATAGCTCACTGCAGCCTCAACCTCCTGGGCTCAAGCAGTCTTCCCATCTTAGCTTCCTGAGTAGCTAGGTGTTTTGGTTTGGCTTTTTATCCCCACTCAAATATAATCTTGAATTGTAATCCCCAGGTGTTGAGGGAGGAACCTGGTGGGAGATGATCGGATCATGGGGGTGGTCTCCCTTATGCTGTTTTAGTGATAGTGAGTGAGTTCTCACGAGATCTGATGGTTTAAAAAGTGTCTGGCAGGTTCCTCCTTCGTGCATTCTTCTCTCTCTTCCAACCATGTGAAAAGGTCCTTGCTTCCACCCCGCCACCTTCTGCCATGCTTGTAAGTTTCCTGAGCCCCCTCGCCCCCGGCCATGCCATGCAGAGCTCAATTAAACCTCTTTCCTTCATAAAAATTATCCAGTCTCGGGTATTTATGTATAGCTGTGTGAAAACAAACTAAGACACTAGGACTACAGGCACATGGCATCCCGGCCAGCTGGTTTATGTTTGTTTTTAAATTTTTGTAGAGATGGCGTCTCACTGTGTTGCTCAGGCTGGTCTCAAACTTTTGGCCTTGAGCAGTCTTTCCACCTTGACCTCCCAAAGTGTTGGAATTACAGGCATGATCCACTGCACCTGTCTGAAAAGTTTCTGTTTAATGGAAAGAACAATGCTATGAAAATATATTTTATTAATGTTCAGGAAATTGTGGAATTTGAAAAACTCTAGCTTTTTAGCAGTTTTAATGGTTACTGTGTGCTTCTAAAATTTGTACCTGCTTTTTTGAAAGGTTATATACGTTTTTGTTTGTTGATGGTGGTGATATTTCTGCCATTGATCTCACCTGCTAACGTGGAAACGTTTCAAGATGTGGTAAAATGTCTTATTTTAGTACATAGTGTGGTGTCAGCTACATAAGAAAGAAGCCTTAAAGAATGTAGCTTGAATTGAGGATTGCTATGACTTATTGTTGTAGTAGATTTATGAATTGTGTATCATTATTTTCCTTCAGTGGAAAATTCAGTAACTTGTATGTTACTGGTTACTGGATTGCAAGGGAGGAGAGCATGAAACATTGCAATGGAATTAAACTCCAGTGAGCTTGACCCAACTGCAATATTGTAGTGAGGACTACATGAAGACGAAACCTTTATCATAAGTATGTGTGTGTGTGTGTGTGTGTGTGTGTGTGTGTGATCTGTTGGTGTTAAAGTGCCAGGATTACAACATTCTATGAAAATGGTTAATCATATTCAATATTTATTTGAGAAGCTTAAGATGCATGGTTTGGGTGGAACTAGGGTTAGGGGGTGCTGTTCTGAACAGCCAAACTAGAATTCTGCTCAGTTATCTCACACAGACACACCTGTGAGACATTTTTTATATGAGGCCTCAAGAAAGCTTTGCTCCATTTTGTATTACAGCATGGATACAAATTTTCGAAATTTCCGCAGTAAAGTGTTTAGACTTACCAAAAGGTAGGCCTTGCTATAATAATACCAGTAGGACCAATGTAGTCATTTCTAAAATGATTCAAGCACTTTATACCTTATGTTTCTGGATGAGCTATTAGATCATTACATATTTGAAAGTGAATTTTTGAAATTGTTGGTTCATTGTTTAAATTTTCAGTTTTTTTTTCTGTTGCATTAATCTCTGAGATTTGAAAACAAGAAGAGAAAAAAGATGGATATACATTAATGCTCTTATGCCTTCCGTTGTAACAGCAATTGATTGTGCAGTTGCTTTTGGCTGTAGTTAGTCTTTTCCTTAAATTAGTTTCTGATATGGATGTCCACTTTAATTAATTTTTTTTTTTTTTTGAGATGGAGTCTCGCTGTGCACCCTGGCTAGAGTGCGGTGCCATGATCTCGGCTCACTGAAACCTCCACTTGCCGGGTTCAACCAATTCTCCTGCCTCAGCCTCCGGAGTAGCTGGGATTACAGGTGCATGCTACCACGCCCGGCTCATTTTTGTATTTTTAGTAGAGACAGGATTTCACTGTGTTAGCCAGGATGGTCTCGATCTCCTGACCTTGTGATCCACCCGCGTCAGTCTCCCAAAGTGCTGGGATTACGGGCATGATGAGCCACTGCACCCAGCCCCATTTTTATTTAATTTTTATTCAATTTTACATTTTATATGCCTTGTTACTTCAATTCTTAGCTCCAGAACTATATGTTTAATTCTTCACCGTCTTCTTTAGCACCTCATAAGGTATTCTTTGTTACTTGATGATAGAGAACTATGTAATTTGATTTTCTTCTTTTGCAATGGAGTGTTCAAATACATCGTTGCTTTTAGGTGAGGGATGTGATTAATCAGAAAAATGAGTGGATCTTAGCTCAATGAAATTTAATCAGCAGAATGGAATTTTCCATTCAGAGCAAATGAGTCCCTAGGACTGGACACACCTAGATCTGCTGACCCAAAACCCTTTATAGATTTCATTTCTGAATGAGCTATTAGATCATTGTATATTTTCAGGTTACTTTTTACAATTGTTGATTCATCGTTTAATTTTTAGTTTTATTTTCTGTGGCATTAATCTCCGAGATTTGACATCTAGAAGAAACTCTCATGCCAGCCCCAAACCTTTTCCCTATCTCCTCCTCCCTTGCCTTCCTGGAGTGGAGGGAATGTCAGGCAGAAGTAGAGCCCAGGAGACACTCATAGACATTCATGGGGACTACTTCTGAGAAGACTTTTCTCTATAGAAGGGACCAACACATCTTGTACCCTCTACCTCCCTTGCCCCTGCCTGCATGTGGGTGCAGGTACTTTTGTCAGGACCCCACTGCTTATCTCAGGTCAGGAGCTGGCAAATCGATGAACAAGATGGAAACCCAACTGCCGACCAGGGTGGTGTTCTGACAGGAGAGCCCTTATAGACACTGATAGAGTGTCTGTAAGACTTGGGCCCTTATAGACACTGTTGAATCACTAAGCTGTAAACAATTTTCTTTGGTCTTCTTGTCAGGTAAAATAAATTCTCCTTCATCCTTTTTAAAGACCCCATTTTACAACCCACGCTGGCAAATGCTTCGTCACTAATATTGTGAGATTTAATTCGAGATAGCATTTTATGTGCTCACCTAAAACTCTGCGGTAGACACAAAGGAGTCTGGGTCTCAGATCCCAACACATGGATTATAGAGAAGGCAGAATGCTACAATATTTGGGGATTTGAAAAAGGACGATTTAAGTTTTTGTCCCAGTAAATGGAATTGAGAGACAGCTTCTTTCCTCCTTAGCAGTTGGGGAAGAACAGAATCCAGTAAAACCACTGAGGAAGGTCTTCATTGCAATGTTTATTTAACATGAGTAATTCTAGCATCAGCTGGCATGCTATTTACATCCATCTGTTTTAAGTGTCTGCAAGCAGAATGGCAATAAGAAACTGGGGTAAGTGTTAAAAATAATTATATGGAATATAGATTGCCCCAGATGCCCTATCTAATGCTGATGGGAAAGGAGATAGCAGGGGGTACCTGGAACCTGGACTTCTCCTTGGAAACATGCCATGACCGGGTATGTTACTAGATTGCAAAGGTGCAGAACATGGAACATTGCAGTGGAATTGAACTCCAATGAGCTCAGCCCAACTACGATATTGGAGTGAAGGAATGCATGAAGATAAAACCTTTATTATAAGTCTGTGTGTGTGTGTGTGTGTGTGTGTGTGTGTGTGTGTGTGTGTGTGATCTCTTGGGATTAAAGTGCCACGACTACAGCGTTCTATGAAAATGATAGTGGAGAAAAGAAAAGGTAGAGGAAAAGAGAAAAATCAAAGCAAGAGGAAAAACACTAGAAGAAAAGAAGATGGGAAGCAGAATGGGCATCTCTGAAAAATATAAGGAGTATGAGATCCCTTACAGGCAGTGAACACATAAGAAAGCATCATTCACCAGAAAGTTATACCAGTTTATGTATTAAAACTGGGAATGGCAATGATAGCCATTAGTTAGTGACATACCATTTGAGATTATGCTTAAAATGTATGCATTTGCATATTTTTATAAGTTTTATTTAATTTTTTTTTTTTTTTTAGGGATGGTATCTCACTCTGTTGCCCAGGCTGATGTGCAGTGGTACAATCCTAGTTTACTGCAACCTTGAACTCCTGGGCTAAAGCGACCCTCCCACCTCAGCCTCCCAAGTAGCTTGGACTACAGGCATGTGCTACTATGTCCAACTAATTTTGTTATTTTTTTTTGCAGAGACAGAGTCTCATTGTATTGCCCAGGCTGGTCTGGAACTCCTGGACTCAAGTGATCCTCCTGCCTCGGCCTCCCAAAGTGCTGGGATTACAGGCGTCAGCCACTGTGACCAGCCCATTTGCTTATTTATTGTTTTTGTTTGTTTGTTTTTTGAGACAGAGTCTCACTCTGTTGCCCGGGCTGGAGTGCAATGGCACGATCTTGGCTCACTGCAACCTCCGCCTGCTGGGTTCAAGCAATTCTCCTGCCTCAGCCTCCCGAGTAGCTGGGATTACAGGTTCCCAACACCAAACCCAGCTAATTTTTTGTATTTTTAGTAGAGACAGGGTTTCACTATTTTGGACAGACTGGTCTGAAACTCCTGACCTCATGATCTGCCTGCCTCAGCCTCCCAAAGTGCTGGGATTACAGGCGTGAGCCACTGTGACCAGCCCATTTGCACATTTAGTGCTTTTATTTTCTTAATCAGTATTGAAACTGTGAAAGGGAATTTTAAAACGGTGGAGCCAGGTGAAAAAGAAAATCCAAGAGTCAGAAGAGGGCATCCAAAGAAGAAGGCAGAGGCAATAACATGTAGACTCTGAGACTGAAATTAAAGCGTATGGCTAGAAGATGGGCTAGCATAGGATAAGATGAGGTAACATGCTAACATGGAAGATTGAGAAGAATTGCAAATGAGAAATCACGGATACAACACTGACTGCCTAACAGGATAAAAGCAGAGGATGTTCATAAGCAGCTGTCATCACCAAGGCAGAGGAAAACATGGGAAAGGGTTTGCCCTCGGAGCAGAACAATGCCGCATGTCAAGGGGGAACCTCATACACCATGTAACCTCATGTTAAACCATAAATACTTACCAATACATCTTACAGTGTGTCAGGACACAAAATATTAAACCTAGCGCAGATAATGCCTTTTAAAAATGAGTATGATATTTGATTATCAATTCTAATAATGTTATAACTATGTTTAAACCATCCACTTTATTCCCTAGATGAAATATAATTGAGTTGAATGTTAAACATATTTGACATGTTTTTTGCTGGGCTTTTGATTTAACATTTTAAAATATGCAATTTAGCTATTTTAAAAAACAGTCTTAAAAAATAATGTAGTATATCAAGATAGGCAGAAGGAAAATTTAGGCACCAAATAATATAATACATGTTTCCTAACCCATATTATGTGTTTTGATTGGGAGATGATCTTTGGAAAGTACTGATTCTGTTTTTGTTTCCACAAAACAAAATTTCCAGAGATTATATATTGGATTCCACTTGAAAATGTCCAGTAAACATTGCACTTCTATCACACTGGTAGCCCAGGAGGAATTTTAACTATGTAATTATTTAACCGCAAAGTTTTCCACCTTCTCCCCTTATGCATTTGGAGGATAAGCAGTCATGATATGCAGTCGGTTTCATATTTTCTTTTCTCTTCCTTTTTGCTGTGTTTCCTAAAGTTCTATTATGGAGAGATACCAGTTTTAAATGTGAAACAGTGTTAACATCTTTGCATCTTTATCTTTTCCTATCCACTCTTCTTCTTTCTTCTCTCTTTTCTTTTCTTTCTTTCTTTCTTTTTTTTTTTTTTTTGAAGGGCCGGAGAGTGACACTTAGCCAATACTTAACCAATACTCTCTTTTTGTTTGTTTGTGGGAATTATATATATATTTTTTTCCTTTTCAATTTTTATTTTAGGTTCAGAGTGTACATGTGCAGGTTTGTGACATGGGTCAATTGGGTGTCACTGGGGTTTGGTGTACAGATGATTTTGTCACCCAGGTAGTGAGCATAGTACCTGATAGGTGGTTTTTTGACCCTCAGCCTTTCCCACCCTCCACTTTGAAGTAGACCCTGGTATTGATTGTTCCCCTCTTTGGGCCCATGCGTCCTCAATGTTTAGATCCCACTTGTAAGCGAGAACATGCAGTACTTGCTTTTCTGTTTCTGTGTTAGTTCTTTTAAGATAATGGCCTCCAGCTGCACTCTGTTGCTTCAAAGAACATGATTTTGTTCTTTTTATGGCTGTGTAGTGTTCCATGATGTATATTACACCACATTTTCTTTATCCAGTTCACCATTGATGGGCATCTGGGTGGATTCCATGTCTTTGCTATTGTGAATAGTGCTGTCTTGAGCGTGCAGGTGCATGTGTCTGTTTGGTAGAAAGACTTATATTCCTTTGGATGGATATCCAGTAATGAGAACGCTGGGTCAAATGGTAGTGACTTGTCTCTTAATAGTTTTTACTTTGCCTCGATCTCCTGATTCTCTCCTTTTTTTTCCTGGCCATTCCCGCTGGACTTGCCTCATCTACTATTGATGACATGCTTGTCCCCTGCTTCCATAGATGTCTCCACAGATGCATGTGCACACGTGCTTCAGCTGAAGATTCCTCAGTTAAAGATTCTCCCTCTCCATCAGTGTTTCTCTCTTCAGCTCATCTGCCCTTCTCTACATGGTTTTAAAGTGCGGTGGCTGTAAATGTGTTTTTCACAATGGAAATTCTCCCAGCAGTGGGGAGGAAAAAAGACATCCTGAAATCTTTTTTCGGCACTATGAGGACCAGCAGAGGTTGACATGTTTTTGAGGTGATAAAGGCATGTGTCCATCTGTGAAAGAGAGGCATTGGCTTTATCTGCATTCACGCTGCCTTCCCCGCTGTGTGGTTTCATTATTGATTTGCCGTCATGTAGAGTCAATAATGAGAAAACCTAGGTAGCTTTGAACCCAACTTTGCAAGAACCTTTTAGGACTCTGGGACTTCTAACCCTCTATGAAGGTGGAGTTAAGGGGATATAGGCACAGAATGGGGCAGAAGGGAAAGACATTAAGAGAAAGCCTTTAGCAGACCAGAGAATACATGCCATTTATCAAATTGTTAGATGTCTGTGCTCCAGGAATGTTGATTCAATTATAATATCTAAAAATAGGACAGAAATAGGGAGGAAATAAAAGGAAATGAAATAGCAGTTTACCTCTGGCAAAAACAAAGAGCCCAATCAGAAAAACTAGACAAAGCCACCCGCAGGACTGGAAGAAACCATGTGAGTTAGGTGTCACTAACCTTGGAAGGACGAGGACTTCCTAGTATTTTTTTTTTTTTTCTTTTGTGAAGCACTTTCTCTGCATTTTCTTGATTTGTCCTTAAGTGATTATCTCTCAACCAGCCCCAAAATTTGACTCTTCAAATCATTTATTCTCTAAGATTTTTAAGCATTCAATTGTAATGGCTGATGTATCAGCATAGTCATGTATAATTCTAAAGCAACATTGACAGTATGATATCTTGTAATATTTGATTTTCATTATTAATTCTTTCTTTCAGTTATTATTTGAGTGCCTGTCACATGCCAGGTATTGTTCTAAGCTTCAGGGATGCATCCATGTACAAAATAAATAAAATTTCCTCCCTTGTGCCACTTATATTCTACAGGTGATTGGAAAACAAACTTAAGAGTTAAATAAATTGGGTTTTATTTAAAGACAGGGTCTTGCCCTGTCATTCAGGCTGGGTGCAGTGTGTAATCATAGCTCACCATACTCTCCAACTCCTGGGCTCAAGCAATCCTCTCACATCAGCCTCCCAAGTACCTAGGACTATAGGTGGTGTCACCATGCCCAGCTATTTATTTTCTGTGTCTTTTTCTTTTTGTAGAGATTGGGTCTTGCTATGTTGTGCAAGCTGGTCTGGAACTCTTAGGTTCAAGCAATCCTCCCTCCTTGGCCTCCCAAAGTACTAGGATCACAGACAAGAGCCACCATACATGGCCAAAGTTTTATATTATTTTAGAAGGTGATGAGTGCTATGAAGAAACCTAGAAGAGGATAAGTGGAATTAGAATTGCTGGGGAAGTTGCGGCATTTTAAGTAGGGTGGTCAATGAGAACCTCAATGTAAAGGGGACATGGGAGTAGATAATTGAAAGAGCTAAGGGAAAAGGCCATGATGATATATGAGAAGGATGTTACAGGCAGACGGAACAGCCAGTGTCAAGGCCCTGGGGTAGGAACGTCCCTGTTCTATTTAGGGCAGAGCAGTGTATTAGTCTGTTCTCGAGCTGCCAATAAAGATATGCTCAAGACTTGGGAATTTATAAAGAAAAGAGTTTTAGTGGACTCAGTTCCACATGGTTGGGGAGACCTCACAATCGTAGCAGAGGGCAAGGAGGAACAAAGTCATGTCTTACATGGATGGTGGCAGGCAAGAGAGAGCATGTGCAGTCCCTTTACAAAACCATCAGGTCTCGTGATACTTACTATCACGAGAACAGCATGGGAAAGACACACCCCCATGATTCAGTTACCTCCCATCAGGTCCCTCCCACAATTAGGGGAGCTACAATTTAAGATGAGATTTGGATGGGGACACAGCCAAACCATATCAAGCAGTAAGATTCACGTTTCTAGAGAAGAGTGAATGGCAGGTATCAGAGTAGGGTGATGCTATAGAGAACTTTGTAATTCTGAGAACCAGGGAGAACAAATGGAAGGATTTCAACAGATAATTCATGTGTCAAGGTGTGTTTTAAAGGAGCACTTTGCTTAGCTGAGGCTTGCCTGTAGGGGCAAAGGTGGAATGTGGGAGACCAGTTAGAAGCCTGATGCAAGAGTCAGCTTAAGAACCTACAGCTGGGAGGTGAGGAGAAGCGGTTGGGGTTTTTTATACATTTGAAATAAGATTTACTAATTATATGGATGTGGAGTGTGGGAGAACGAAGGAAGCCCGGAGTTTCTGGCCTAAACACTGGAAAAGGTAGAGGTGGTCACAGGTGATATTGGAGGATGGTCTAGTAGAGACATTCTTGAGGCATCATCAAAGTTTGAATACTTGAGTTTGAAATATCTGTGATACATCAAATGGAAGATATCCCATAAGGAAATGGATGTCAGAGTCTGGAGTTCAAGGGAGAAATCCATGCTGAAGAGAAAAAACGTCAGCCTAGACAGTGTCGATGGTATCTAAAGTCATGAGGCTGAATGAAATTATCAAGAGAGTTCTGAGGACAGAGAAGAGAAAGGACCGAGGCTGGAGCTTGCCAACAATTTGAGATTGGTAATAGTAGGAGGAACCTGGAAAGGAAATGAACATAGTTGTCCAGGGTGTAAAAGAAAGCCTGGTAATGTGGAAGTCAAGTGGGGAAAGAGGCATTTCAATGAGAGAGAGGTAGTCAACTGGGTGTAATTCAAGTAGGTCATAAACACACATCTGCTGCTAAGGTTTCCACTACAGATGCAAGGAAAAAGTGTCCTCGTGCTTTTGTCTGTCTGACTCTGGCAGTTGAGATTGAATAGAGGTAGGCAGAGGGACAAAAAGAATGAGGAAAATTGAGAACATAGCAATGCAAATGTCATTTTTGACCTTTACTGGAAAAGTAATAATTTTGGTGGAGTATTGGGGATAAAAGCCCCAATTGGGGCAGGTTTCAGAGAGAATAAGATCAATAAAATTGGAATCAATATAGCAATATATACATATACATATATATATATATATTTTTTTTTTAGACGAGAAAATTGTTTTATTGCTTTTAAGATGGAAAATCTAACCACATTTCTCTGTGCTGTAGGGTTGATCTAGGGGCATGGGGTGTTATCAATCAGTACAGTGTATAGTGTGCTACATTAATAAATATCCCTAAAATGGCAGCAACATGCACAGCCACTAAAGTTTATTTCTTGCTCAAGTTCAAGGTTTGCTAAGGGTTGACTGTGGCTGTTTTCTGTGTATTCTTAGTTCTGGAACCCAGGCTAATGGAGAAGACTCATTTATTCGTATTACTAATTATTTTTATTATTTTAGCAAAGGGGAAAATGGGCAGAACCACATTATAGCTCTTAAGGTTTTCACTTGGAAGTAGCCCCACTAATTTCTGTTCATGTTTCATTGGCCAAAGCAAGCCAATTAGCTGTAACTGAAGTCATGGAAGTGAGTCCGTGAAGTTAGGGACAGGGAAAGTCTTGCAAGTGTGTATTTGTCCCCTTGAGAGGTGTGGACAGTTTTTTACACAATAATACAACATACAAGAGGAAAACAATTGTGAGGATGTAGCAAGAGCAAGGTGTTCTATTGTTGGGTTGTCAAGAGTTGATGGAGTTTGATGGGTGAGTGTCACCCTTATATTGGGTTCCTATAATTATTCTTTTATGGAAAGAGGGGACACAACAGATGGGGCCATTATTGTCACGTGGGTAAACGGGTTACTGGTGGTTTGTGCATGTTTTCTTCAGATAGTTAGAATTTTTTCAGTGTAGTAAGAAGCCACGTTGTATGCTAACAGTGAAGATGGAACAGGAGGGATTGTGGATTAGAAGAGGAAGAAGAAGGTGCTATTTAGCAGAGCCTTTAAGGGAATTCATCAGATAAATTTAGTATGATATACAGGCATCTTGATTAACCTACTGGAGGTTTGTGTTCATGAATTTAATGTGAGATAAGTCAGCATGATTAAATATTTTCTTTCATCTGTGCTGATCAGCAAAGGTGAGGCGGGCACATGATGGGTGGAGAGGTGGAGTTCACCAGGGTTGAAGTTTTGCCAAGGAAGAATCAAGAATTAAGATTGTATTAGAATTGAGGATGTCTAAAGGATTGTGAATTTGATATGACTCCACAACTCTAAGAAAGGAAGATCCGGTACCACCATCCTCATCATGGAAATGACAAACGAATGAAACAAAACCATTTGTCACTTTCTTCAAGATTCAGAGGGCTTGTATGTCTATAATCTCAGGCCTCAAAGAGAGTAAATCAGTTATATTTCCACCATAACTCTCTGTGTATGTGTTAGTACAATTTTGTATGTTTGCCCTAGAATGTGAACCATAAATTTGTGAAATGAAAGCAGTGAATAGTAAAAAAAAAAAAAAGTAAAGATACAGTTTTGTATTATCTGTAGCAGAAATGTTACCACAGCTATGTAATCCACAAAAATGGAAGAAATTTATTAGGTTTTTAATTTTTACCCAAGAGTAGTACAATGAAGGCAGCTATATAATTAGGTAGGTGACAGTTAAAATGTTAGATTTTTTGTTGAATTTTTTTGGCTCAGAAAACAGGTTTCATGCCTTGCTGAAAAATTACTTAGTTTGATGAAAAAGTAAACAAGACATGACCGTGAAATCATACAGTGCTGAGACAGGAAATAGCAAAAATGTATTTTTCTCAGTAAATAAGAGGCTGGTGTAAGTTGTCCTCATTTTGGGGTCAAGATCTTATTTTGGTGTCTCAACTGAAGATGCCCTCTTCACAACCTATTAGGTATTGTGACATTGATTAATTATTATCAAGCAGAAAGTATTTTTTGGAAATACTTTGCACTAGGCAGGTAAGGCAGCTGCTACCACGGGGCACAGGTTTCGAAGCAGTTCAGGAGGAGCCAAAGTCTTGCTGAGAAACCCAAGGCAGACAGCAATTAAAGGATAAGATAATGTATAATTAACTGCCACCGTGTGTGGGGTAGACAATTAGAGAACAAGGCAACACAGATGTTGCAAGGTGCTGATTATGGGTTTGAACAATAATGAAAAATGGAAGAAAACATCATCATCGTGGGCTGACGCTGTCAGGGGTGGTGTGTTTGCTCATGTGCTGTTACCCTCTAATCAATGTTGAGTTGGTAGTATTCCCAGGAATGGCTGGTTGGCTTCACTTCTCTTACCAGAGAATTGCTCTGCCCTGTAAATATAGAGACTGACATGTAGACACACTTGGATCATGAATTTCCATTCTATTCTACAAGAAGTACAGCAGCAAAGAAAATCAAATCACATTCAGTGCCTTTCTGGAATATTCCCAAGTACTCAGTAGTCATTCTAGCTCACATCTTAAGTCTGCTAGGGTTCAATAAGTATACCAAATGCATATTTTTTGAGCTAATTCCAAAATCTAATTCACTTTGATCAATAGTCATCTCCTATGAATTCCTTGTGTTTTCTTCACCATAAAATATTTTTGTGATTAATCTTTCAGTAGACCAAAGGTGAGGTACTTTGAGATTGTATTTCTACTAAATCATGAATGATTCATTCTTTTACTGAAAGTAAACACATCCATCATATTAAATCCATATCATGTTCTGTTGTATATTGTCACTTAAATGTTTTTATTATTTTTAAACAGGTTATATAATTGCATAGAGCTTCAGGCTATCTACATAGACAAAATATCTGAATAAAAGTACAATGATCATATTTTATCTTGTCAGTTTAAATTATATTTAATGATTTTAATTCCAGGGAAAACTCTAATGTGCCAAGTTACCAACTGAAATGTGCCCAATATCAATCCTTTATTTTTAAATATAGCATTGTAAGTTGTTAAGTAAATTAACTCTTACCCCTAAAAAGACATGATGTTCACTTTTCTTATCATATGCTAAGATAAAAATTTCTGACAATGAATGTGCCAGCAAACTATGCAAGTAAGGATCTCAATAGAAGATTTAAACAAAATAATTATTTTGTTCCGTAATCTATTGCTTTTGTTTTTTGATGAGATAATTAATTTTCATCGAATTTTAAATGATCAATTTGTAGTAAATTTTGGGAAATATGTTCATTATTTAATCACAAATTTGGTATCTTAAACACATTGACAAGGTCAAACTTATCTGCAGCAAATGGTTACTATTAAAAATTTGCCATAGAGGTGAAAACTGCAATTTATACTATTTCCAAGCTATCAATGCTTCAATTATTACATGTGTTCATATATATGTGTGTGTGTGTATGAACATGTGTGTGTGTATGAACATGTGTGTGTGTATGAACATTGTGTGTGTGTGCGCGCGCACATATATACACAAATTTTAAAGTAATGGTTTACTGAAAGGCCTTTTTTTCTCTTCATATGACTAAGATATCTGAAGTTCTGCCAAAAATTGCTAAGATTGTATGCCTTTCTGAAAAATTGCAATGTGTTAATAACATATTTTTATGATATTTCGTATTGCATATGTTCGTGACCCCATGTATGAAGTCTTCTCTTGTGATGATGAGTTGATCAGACCTATTACATTGAGAATATTTTTAGGTATAAACTTTATATAGTCTCTGACAAAAATCTGACGGTGAGCGTGTGAGTAAGTTGCTTTGGGCTCACCTGATTGTATTTTCATTGTTGTTGATTTTCATTATTTTACTAATTTGGGAGTAAGGGCTTCTTTTTTATGGTCTATTTCTAGATCATCTTCCGTTAGATTACATCATGTAATGAACTGGCAGAAAATATTAAGTAGATCTTATTCAAACGAAAACTTTGAACCTAAATGGAGATTTATCAAGCTAAATTAGCCTAATTGTCTGTAACAGTGACCACAGCATATTAATAAAACCTGTGACCCTTACATATATACATGTGCATTTTAATGATCTTCCAATATGAAAGACATTTTGTAATTTAATCTGCTTGATGAATGATTAATATGATATTCACTAATTTTTACTTATCTAATTCTTAATTCACCTAATTTATCTAATTCTTAGTGATCTAAATGATGATTCAAGCCTCTTATGGATTTTTATCTCTACCCAGCTTTTCATCCAGCTGTCTGTCTGGTCATCTCTGCCTTGGTGTACTTGAGAATTATTTCTGGTTCTGTGACTCCAATGCACTTTGCAGTCTTTGAACTTGAGTTGGCAGAATCGAGCTTCCTCTAGACAGATCACTGAATCTCTTTTCTCCTGTTGAGGTTTGTAGGAACACTTTTCTCAAAGCTGCCAAAACACTGCTGCTTAGTCTATGCAAATCAACAGCTACAAATGCACGTCACTCAAACTGCTTTTTGGAATGCTTGATGTTCACAAAATGTGGTCTTTTGACAATATGATATATTCATTTAAGCCACCTTGAGGTTTCAAGCTGGCACCATTGACAACACACCTCTTAGACGCTAAGTGTAATAATTTGTTGCCTCTCATTTTCCTATGCTGCTTCACTTCATTAAATCTGAATAATTAAAAATATTCATAGCATCGCTGAAGTCACTTCCCAGGAGCGAAGGAATGTATCGATCTGTACCCCGATCCAGTTCCTGCTGACATTTGCTTGGATGCAGAGGCCATTCTTTGCTTTCCATTGATTTTTGTCAATTGATGCTTTTCTTCTTTCTTTCCTGGTGACTTAGGAAATGTTCTGAAACTGTGCATTCAAGTCAACACATGTTAGATTCATAACTAGGATTCACCTTCACAGTGAACTGGTCCCAATTTGCTGTGTTTTATTCAGCCTGTCAACTCACACTGTCTGGCTCAAAGATGCTAATGCAGTGTTGGCCAGAATCCTGTCATCTCCTTCTAATTGTTTGGTCTCAAAGCCGTAGTGCATGTTACACGTATCCATTTAGCTGTCCAATTAACACATGTTTCTAGACAATTCTGATAAAGGGTCTCTCTTCTCCTTTCAGCCCAAACAAAGCAAAACAAAACAAAAGGGCACTTATAGGATGTTGATCTATGTTTTATCTTTTTTTTGTTTGTTTTTGAGATGGAATCTCACTCTCCCACCCTGGCTGGAGTGCAGTGGCTCTAACCCCACTCCCTACAACCTCCGCCTCCCGGGTTCACACAGTTCTCCTGCCTCAGCCTTCCGAGTAGCTGGGACTACAGGCGTGCACCACCACACCCGGCTAATTTTTGTGTTTTTAATAGAGACGGGGTTTCGTCATGTTGGCCAGGCTGGTCTCAAACCCCTGACCTCAAATGATCCAGCCACCTTGGCCTCCCAAAACGCTGGGATTACAGGTGTGAGCCACTGCCCCAGCCTGTTTTTGTTTTATCTTAAATCTCTTAGGCTGAGACTCATATGGTCCCACTTACCTATCTTTTTATAGCATGAAATTGTCCAGTTAAACTTACAGCTCTTTATTAATGGCCTTCAGACTCTTCATTTTGAATGGATAAAATAGGAATAGGCTGTGAGCACCAATAGTATTAATGTATCTTCATGCATGATATAGTAGTGTTGACATCTTTCTTTTCCTTTTCTGTTTTTAAATGAAGTTCAGGAAACAAATATGAAAGGTAAGAAATTGCTAACATCTTGGACTATCAAATGATGGCAGGCACCAAATTAAATAATTCAACAAATCTTTGGCAGCATCAGTTTCAAAGGTATTTAGATACAACCACCGTGTAATTCTACACAATTTAATTAAATCATTTATCAAATCCTGTACAACTTGAATGATTTAACTGATATCAGAATAATTCATTTTTCAGATAATTATTTTTATATTTAATGTGTTAAAACATATGACATTTCTCTTGCATAATTTGCAGAATGTTATTTCATTATTTTATTATTTTTTAAATTTCAACGTTTATTTGATACATGTACAGATTTATTAAATGGAAATATTGCCTCATGTTGGGGTTTGCAGGAAGGATCTTGTCACCCAGGTAGTGAGCATAACATCCAATAGGTAGTTTTGTAACCCCCCCACAGCCAGCACCCTATAGTAGTTCTCAGTGTCTTGCTCTTTTGCCCAGGTGCAATCAAAGCTCACCACAGCCTCCAACTCCTGGCCTCAAGTGATCCTCCTGGCTAGGCCTTCCAGTGTACCAGGATTAGAAGTGTGAGCCACCTCGCACAGCCCCAATGCTTGATCTTTAAGAGCTTCAGGCAATGGAAGGGTTTTGTCTGCTTGCCACAGCCTTCCATCTTTTTGAGATGTGTTTACCTGAGACAGCGGAGTAGGTGACAACCTGAACTATGGTTGCTGGCAATTGGAAAACAGAAGATTGTTCTGTTGATCCATTGGGAGAAGTACAGAAGTCTGCAGAGGAACAGAATCCCAGGTTTTTTTTCTGGCATGGAATTACTCTAGAGAGCCACATTAAAAATTTAATTCCTGCTGGGCACAGTGGCTCACACCTGTAATCCCAGCACTTTGGGAGGCTGAGGAGGGCAGATCATGAGGTCAGGAGTTCGAAACCAGCCTGACCAACATGGTGAAACTCTGTCTCTACTAAAAACACAAAAATTAGCTGGGTGTGATGGCATGCACCTGTAATCCCAGCTACTCGGGAGGCTGAGGCAGGAGAATTGCTTGAACCCAGGAGATGGAGGTTGCAGTGAACCAAGTTTGTGCCATTACACTCCACCTTGGGCAAAACAAGCAAAAAACTCCATCTCAAAAAAAATTAATTATCCTTTGACTATTGATTTTATTTATTCATTTATTTATTTTTTTAGAGATAGGGTCTCGCTCTGTCTCTCAGATTGGAGTGTATTGGGTGAACCCCACCCCCAATATTCAACATGGGTTCTTTTCTATTTCCCTAAGCGTTGGCTGGTCTGAGAAATAAAGGGAAAGAGTACAAAAGAGAGAGATTTTAAAGCTGGGTGTCCGGGGGAGACATCACATGCCAGCAGGTTCTGTGATGCTCCCTGAGCCTTAAAACCAGCAAGTTTTTATTAGCGATTTTTAAAAGGGGAGGGAATGTACGAATAGGGTATGGGTCACAAAGATCACATGCTTCACAAGGTAATAAAATATCACAAAGCAAATGGAGGCAGGGCGAGATCACAGGACCACAGGATGGGGTGAAATTAAAATTGCTAATGAAGTTTTGGGCACGCATTGTCATTGATAACATCTTATCAGGAGACAGGGTTTGAGAGCAGACAACTGGTCTGACCAAAATTTATTAGGCGGGAATTTCCTCATCCTAATAAGGCTGGGGGCACTACAGGAGACGGGGCTTATTTCATCCCTTTATCTACAACTGTAAAAGACAGCCGTCCCCAAAGCAGCCATTTCAGAGGCCTCCCCTCAGAGGCCATTCTCTTTCTCAGGGATGTTCCTTGCTGAGAAAAAGAATTCAGCGATATTTCTCCTTTTGCTTTTGAAAGAAGAGAAATATGGCTCTGTTCCGCCCGGCTCACAGTCAGTCAGAGTTTAAAGTTATCTCCCTTGTTCCCTGAGCATTGCTGTCATCCTGTTCTTTTTTCAAGGTGCCCAGATTTCATGTTGTTCAAACACACATGCTCTACAAACAATTTGTGCAGTTAACGCAATCATCACAGGGTCCTGAGGCGACATATATCCTCCTCAGCTTACGAAGAAGATGACAGGATTAAGAGATTAAAGTAAAGACAGGCGTAGGAAATCACAAGGGTTTTGATTGGGGAAGTGGTAAGTGTCCATGAAATCTTCACAATTTATGTTTAGAGATTGCAGTAAAGACAGGTGTAAGAAATTATAAAAGTATGAATTTGGGGAACTAATAAATGTCCATGAAATCTTCACAATTTATGTTCTTCTGCCATGGCTTCAGCTGGTCCCTCCGTTCAGGGTCCCTGACTTCCCTCAACAGGAGTGGTATGATCACAGCTCACTGCAACCTTGAAATCCTGAGGTCAAGTGATCCTCCCACCTCAGCTTCCCAAGGAGCTTGGACGACAGGCATGCACCACTACACCTAGCTAATTTGTCTATTTTTATTTTTGTAGAAACAGGGTCTCATTCTGCTGCCCAGTCTGGTCTTGAACTCCTGGCCTCAAAGGATCCTCCCACCTAGTTCTTCCAAAGTGCTGGGTTTATAGATGTGATAGTGCCCAGTCATTTGGTTGCTGTTTTTACATTTGTACCATTATCTTCATCCCCAGTAGGAATTCTGATAGTATTGTTGGCAGAATAGGGTCAACTGGAACACACATTTTTGTTCTTTAGGTAAAGATGATGAAGCTTAAAATGTAGCTAACATTGTTCCTGCAATGAATATGTGAATTTCTAAATTTGGGACAAAAATTAAAAAAAAAATGTTGCATGTATTAAATGCCCTCTTGGCTAAGTGGCAGCTGTAATGATTTCACTTGAGGATAGCCATTGCTTCTTAACTCATGCTAACAGTGCATTAGAGCTATTGATTTTTAGTGGCTGCTGTGCTTTCATGATTGTAGATCATTTCTGTCTTTGCAAACTCTGATGACAAAGCTGGCTTTGTCACAGAGTAATGATAAAAGAAAGGACCTACCAGAATTTCAAGTGAAATGTGTAACATATATGATAATGTGTGGTGACTGCAATGATTATTTCCTGATGTTGCTATTTAATAGCCATGAAAGCATCCTACTGAAATGGAATATTTCTGCCTTGAATGGCTTAGTTAGCTCAAAAATTTTGAAAGCTTTCTCAGTAAAATATGGTGCCAGGCACTGAAAGATTCCTTTTGGAGGAGCCAGAGTCAATTTGGATGATGTTTATGAAACGCTGCTAGGAAATTGGGTGGTGTTTTCTAAATAATCTTCCTAGTAATAATTTATACTGTAAATCAGAAAGGTTGCCATCTCTCTAGATCGAAATGCATAGTCATATGCCTGTAAATGCAAGGATTTGACCTCCTATAAAATAGCTCTCTCTTCCCCCTCATTTATGTGATGATTGTGTACCATCTGAGCGCTGAGAAACCCGTTGGCCATCTTCCACTTGTGTGTGACTGGAGGTGCTTGCTGCAGCTCTGTGATGCCCTGAGCCAGCATGCTCGTGGAGTTCCAGTCTGCTGCATGAACAACAAGTGGAGAAACATGATCTTCCTAAACTGCTCACAAGCTGCTAAATGAGTGATTTGTGTTCCCTTTGAATTCATGCTGTAAATGGAAATGCTTGCTCCTTCCCGGGTTATTACTCTGTGTACACGCCATTTGAGGATGCAGATAATTGTTGCATCTTCACTGAAGCATCCCATCTTAGTCCAGATTTCTGTTTTTACAGACCAAAATGGCAAAGTCAGACTTGGCAGACAACGCAGCTTCAGTCTCATGGGGAGATTTGTCTTATCAACGTCAGTCGTGGGCTTTCCAGGCATTACAATTTCACATGTAATATGGTGGGTGGCCATCTGAGCAAGTGTGGTGCCTCAGTAGGGTTGGAGGAAGCACTTGGAGCTGATGTAGAGAAAGGAAAGTGAATTAAAAGTGGAAGGAGACAAAAGAAGCGAGGAAAGGTTCTTTTTCACACCAGAGAAAGGTTTTCAAAACACCAGGGAAGCCTCAGAACCAATCCAGGTACTGCTTTTATTTCTGAACTCTGTTATAATTTGTGATGTCAGAAGCTGCTATGGAATCTATGGATATGTGCAGAAATAATTTGCTGCTGTGCCTGTTCTGTGTTACACATTTAGAAGCAGTTGCGGTATCATGGAATACATACTATTCTTTAATCCCAATAGGGGCTTCAATTCTAAATATCACAAAAACAACAATTGGGAAAGGCACACATACACATACACAGGTTGGCCTTTAGAGACGGAGGTGGCCAATGTGGTGTGTTTTGAACAGATGGGGATGCTCTCTGCACACCGCCCCCACACCACAGGACAGCTGACAGGCAGCACAAATGCCCGTGCAGACTGCTGGACTCCAGATGGCTTGCTGGTGCTGGCTGGCACGCCTTCAAGTCCTGCCTTTCTTTGATCCCTAACAGAATTCACATTACCTGAAATTTCAGGGAATTTGTGGGGCTGGCTAAACAGATTCCTTATATAACTAGTGATGTGCGGTCAGAAAGAGAATAGACAAATAGGAATGCAATGGCTGCCTGTGTGTATTAGTTTTCTATTGCTGCATATTGAACTAGTGCAAACTCAGTGGCTTAAAATCACACACATTTATAATCTCACAATTTCTGTGGGTCAGGTGTCTGGGCATGTCTGAGCTGGATTTCCTGCTCAGTGCCACACAGAGATGCAATCAAGGTGTCGGCTGGGCAGCATGACTCTCAGGAGGCTCATGGTCCTCTTCCAAGCTCCCTCAGGTATTAGCAGAATCTGGTTTATTTTGGTTGTAGGACTGAGGTCCCCTCTTTCTTGCTGAATGTGAGCAGGGGCAGATGTCAGCTCCTAGAGGTCCCCCTGGCAGCTTCTTGCCATGAAGCCATCTTGGGGACTCTCTCCCAATTTTGCAGCACATATCTTCAAGTCCAGCAGGAGAATCTCTTACTTCCAGTCAGCTAAGAAAATAATCTTAGATAACATAACCTAATCAAGGCAATGGCATCCCATCCCATTTCCTAGGTAATGTAATATACTCAAGGGATGACTTCTATCAATCTCATAGGTCCAGCTCAAATTCAACTTCCTGGGATTACAGGAGGGCATGGCTTATTAGGTCCTTCCGAGTCATAAATGCTCTAATGTATAAACTTCCTAGGGTTTCTATAACACATTAACACTGGGCGGTAATTGGTGTAAACTGGGTGACTTACAACAACAGAAATTTATTCTCTCCCAGTTCTGGAGGCCAGAAAACCAAAATCAAGGTGTTGGCAGGGTTGGTTTCTTCTGGAGCCTCAGAGGGAGAATCTGTTCCTTGTCTCTCTCCTACTTTCTGGGGACTGCCGGTAATTTCTGGCTTTTCTTGGAAGCATCACTTCAATGTCTGTCTTCATCTTTACAGGCCTTCTTCTCTCCGTATGTTTCTGGATCCTCTCCTCTTCTTAAAAGGACACTAGTCATTGCATCTAGGGACCACCGCAAATCTATGATGATTTTATCTCCAAGGAAATTACATGATCACATCTGCAAAGACCCTGCAGTAGTACCTCTTTATCCATGGTTTTGTTTTCCAGGGTTTCAGTTCCCTGTGATCATTTAATCTCTAGGCTTAGTCAGTTAACTCTTGAGAGGTTAAGAGTTAATCTCTTACTGTGCATAATTTATAAATTGAACTTTATCATAGCCATTAATACATAGGAGGAAACATAGTATCTATACAATATGATACTAGCTGCAGTTCCAGGCCTTGAAACATATCCTCGTAGATAATGATGTGAGGTGTTATATATTTCCACATAGGATCACATTCTGAGATTTTGGTGGATGTGAATTTTTGGGACATTATTCAACCCAATACACCCTGTCAAGCTTTGCCCATGACCTGACACTGCCCAATCCTCTGGTCTCATCTTGCAGTGGACTCTCCTTCCCCTTTTCTGGAATATTTCCTTACAACCCCCTTTCTAACTCCTTAACTCCTAATTCAGATAATCCTGGGCTAGGAGTAATATTCAAGTGATATCTCACTAATCATTAGAGAAGATAGGGTCACCAGGAGATAAATAGGTACAGATAGGTAGGTGAATAGAGATAGATAGATAGATAGATAGACAGACAGACATGGGTGAATAGATAGATGATGGAGATGGATAGATAGATAGGTAGATAGATGATATATACGTATGAATAGATAGATAAATAGGTAGATAGAGATGAATGGGTGGATAGATGATAGATGGATGGATAGATACATAGAGATGATAGATATAGGTAGATAGAGTTGGATAGATAAATGATAGAAGAAAGGCAGATAGATACGTAGATGCATAGATAGATATAGATACATGGATAGATGATAGATAGATAGATAGATAGAGACATAGGTAGACAGGTAGATATATGATAGATATAAAAATGTTAGGGATGGATAGATAGATGATAGAGATGGATAGATAGGTAGGTAGATAAGTGGATAGATATTTATATAGAGATGAATAGACAGGTAGATAGGTAAATAGACAGACAGGTAGGTAGGTAGAGGACACAGATGGATAGACAGACAGGTAGATGATAGATAGATGGTAGAGATGGATAGATGGAAAGACCTCTTAATCCCTATGTATCAATCCATCTCTATAGCTATCTGTAATCACACATGTAAATGTCTACATGCTCATTAATAACATTTTCACAGTAGGAATTCAGTGATTTAGTGATTATTGAATTAATTGTTGCATAAGGCTCCCTGAGGGCAACACTGGGTCTTCTTGATCACTATCCTCAGTGCTATCATTTTACAATGGGAGGAAGCTTATCTTCCTGCCAAAAGCATTCTGTGACTCTGAAGTGGGAGAGAGATAGATTCTCTGCCACCTTTCCCAAACCAGGGATCCTGGTTCCAACATCAGGATTTACCTGGCGCTTAAAGGATTCATTCCATTGCATTAATTGCGTTCATGCACATGAGTATTTTCTGAGCATCTCTGAAAGGCAACAGTTTCTGTGGTGAATGGTGTGGAGAGCACAGTCACTCCTCATTACAGCACTGGAAGTAATCACAATGATGATAACATAGCCTGCATTCTACCCAGAGCCATTTTTAAGATTTAAAAAATTTACTTGGCATTATTTTCTTCAGTTGAGTAGCTCTTTAAGGTATTTTATGACTCCCCATTTTATTTTTCATTTTGTAAAGAAGTCACAATTTTACTTTCACCCTCTTAGAGTTTTTTCTGATGGTCCTGAGAATTAAATGGACAAAGGACAGATCAGTAGGAGAAAAACATACAAGCCCATGTAATTTAAGGTTTCTGTGACATGAGAAAACCCTCAGATGGAAACAAAGACTCAAAGAAGTGGCAACACCTCAATGCTTTTAGAAAAGGTTGAACGAAGAGAGGCAATAGTGGAAAAGTAGCTAACTTATGTGGAGGCTAAAGAAAGATGTGGATTATTTTAACATGGTCTTTTAGTACACAATTCTCTTGATCTCAGCCTCCCCTTCTCACTGACAAGAATGCTTTTGCCTTCTGATATAGGGAGGGCCCAGTCCATACGGGAGTTTCATCTCTTGCTTTCAGAAAGGAAAACAGGATCAGAGCAGCTTTCTTGCACCTGCTGTTTTTTTCCTTTCCTTTCCTTTAAGGGCCTGGAGCTTAAATAACTATACACCAACATAGCATTTCTTGGGTGGCAGATTCCGCCAGCCTTTCACTTTACATCCTCCTGTTGTCATCTGAATTTTTGTAAATATCACGCACAACTTTTGTACGTGGTTTCTTAATATTTTCCAAATATCTATATGCAAAAATAATGTTCATTTGGCATACTCTTATTCTTTTTAAATTTTTTATTTTATTTTATTTTAAGTTCTGGGATCCATGTGCAGGACATGCAGGTGTGTTGCATAGGTAAACATGTGCCATGGGGTTTGCTGCCCCTACCAATCCATCATCACTTAGGTATTAAACCCCGCATCCGTTAGCTATTTATGCTAATGCTCTCCCTCCCCCCGCCCTCCCTGACAGACCCCAGTGTGTGTGGTTTCCCTCCCTGTGTCCATGTGTTCCAATTGTTCAGCTCCCACTTGTAAGTGAGAACATATGGTGTTTGGTTTTCTGTTCCTGCATTAGTTTGCTGAGGATAATGGCTTCCATCTCCATCCATGTCTCTGCAAAGGACATGATCTTGTTCCATTTTATGGCTGCGTAGTATTCCATGGTGTATATGTACCATATTTTCTTTATCCAGTCAATAATTGATGGGCATTTGGGTTGATTCCATGTCTTTGCTATTGTGAATAGTGCTGCAGTGAACATACACTTGCATGTATCTTTATAACCACATTGAGAAACCATCTCACACAAGTCAGAATGGTGATTATTAGAAAACACATAGTTTTTAATAACATCTTTGAAATGATGACACTTCAGTCTAGAATCATCAGTGCTTCCAGGCCATACCTTCCCCATTCTTAACTTGAGTTCTGACTTCATTCTTGAGCTTATTGGAGTTGCCCAGAGCTTGATTTCTTAGAGTGAATTATCCTGTGATTTTACTCTATGCCTAAGTTAGGTGGACTTTCTTAGCACGCTAATCTCTAAAAATACCTTTTCAAAGGAGAGATTGGGAAACTTTTTCTACCAAAGCATGGTAGATCTTGTTCCATTATCAACGGTGTCTCATGTCAGACAGTTCTAAGGTAAGTGAAATTTTTGTGTGTTTGTAGCGTGGTCATAAAGACATTTCACCGAGTGGATCACAAACAAACCAATGGAGCACAGAGGGCTTGAAAGCAATGGCAGCTGGTGGAAGCACAGGACAGGGCACAGTGGGAATTTCATGGGACCACGAACTAAGAACAGAACCCACGACCAGGCTGTTTTTCCTTCCAGGGGCCCAGGCTTTCTCAGCTCAGTCTTCACCTGCATGCTGCTTTGAGCATGTTTGACTTCTTTGAGAAAATAAGCCACCCAAGAGGCCTACATCTGAGTCACCTGCCCTCAGATCCCAGCCAGTAGTATGGCGGGCCCACGTGGGGTGGAGTGGTGCACGTCCTCACCACCTTAGATACAGGAACCACCTACCTCATTTTAGATGGAGTGGGCAGATAATCTGCACAGATACCACCAAAGGTGTCCACTATTGTAGAGACACCTTTTGTTTTTCTCCCTCCATCCTGGACATTTTGTTTGTTTTTCTTTACTTCACTATTTTTTACAATAAACTGCCAGGGTATGTCTCCATGTCTAGCTCTTTTTGTGAATTGTTTGTTCTGGAAATAACAGCCTCTGCAAGGATGTTGAAGTGACAAAGATACTTTTCAATTGCGTCTGATTCCTTTCAGATATTTCCATCTTCCTACTCCGTCATCCATCTCCTTTTTAAAATTTCGTTCTGTTTTTGAGACAAGGCCTTGCTCCATCACCCAGATTGGAGTGCAGTGGCATGATCACGGCTCGCTGCAGCCTTGGCCCCAGGCTCAGGTGATCCTCCCACCTCAGCGCCCCCAAGTAGCTGGGACTACAGGTGCACACCCCATGGCCAGCTGATTTTTGTGGTGTTAATAGAGATGGGGTTTTGCCACGTTGCCCAGGCTAGTCTCGAACCCCTGGGCTCAAGTGATGCGTCCGCCTCAGCCTTTATGTTGTCTTTACCAGTTGGTTGCCTCTCTTTCCCACACTTACTAATACCACTGGTTCACTGTCACAATGTCACTTACTTTTTTGACTACATTCAGTGATCTTTCTTTTCTGATTTATGTATATATTTCCTGAGTGATGTCATTCTTTATTAAAAATGTATATGTATATATGTGTACACAAAAGTATACATATATGTGTATATATCCCAAATGACCCTATTATTTATTGAAATAAATAATGTATGTATAATTATATATTTATATATAATGTAAGCATTAGTATATAATGTATATTATGAATACATTATATATACATTTTATACAGTTTTGTTCTATATGTACTATATATGTATACACACATATATATGTGTTTATAATATATACAAATAATTGTAACAATGTGTGTATATATGTGTTTATGTGTATATATTATATATATAACATTAATGTGATAAAAGTGTATGTGCATATATGTGTATTTGTGTGTTTGTACATACTCATGACCACATTTAAAGAATACCATTGTAAAAGCTGACCATATAATCGTCTATGTGCATATATATGCAGCAAAAATGCCATCATCTTCATTAATAAGTTCTTTATTAATAAATATACATTGGTTCACAGTATCAACCTCAGCATTATATACATTTCAACAAACATGCTCATTGTGTTAAGCATACATTATTAATCCATATTTATTTTGTTTTAAGGTGAGATTGTTATAACTCCCTCTTTTTTCAAATTTTTAGCTAATGGTAATTTTTAAAAAGAATGACTTTATCATACTCAAATTATTACTAGTGGGAGAAATAATGTAACGATGGAGAAAAACTTCCTTTGTTCCAGCTATAATTATCTGTACTTGTTTGTTTTATTCAATTTAACATTCATGTTTTATTTAAATCATCAGTATTATAATCATTTTGTTCTGTTACCAAAGATCTTATTGGGAATTCTAAAGTCATAAATTATTTTGAAGAGGTATTGATACTATTACACATTTGATTTATACCTGGATGAATGAATGTTTTTAAATATGTAAGCGTTCTTTATGTTTCTCATTATTTTATATATTTTATGTAACGTGTTTTTACTAAAAATTGTTGAGAAATATCACTTTTTAGAGTTATTACTAGAACATTTATCATGAATGTGTAAAGAGTTTTTTTCAAATATATTTATATGCACATATATGAAAGATCCTTTTTTGTTAATTTTATACAATTCTAAGTAATAAATCATTCATTCTAACTTATTTAGCTGATTCTCTAAATTCTCTCTCTCTGGTTGGATACTCATATGCAGTGGTTACTTTATTTTGTCTCCTTCTTTCTGATATTTCTCAATACTTTTTAATAAAAACATATTGGCTTTGAGTCTGCAGAAATATCTTGAAATGTGATGGTGAGAACATTATTGCCCTGTTTATACTTTTAGTGAAAATTCACTTAGTGCAACATTTCTTCTCCTATTTGTTGATAAGATTAAAAAGGATTTCCTGCCAAAATAAATATTCCATGTACTCTACTTTTTAAATTAAATACATTAATAATACCAGATGCTATTTGCCATCTTTCAAATAGCTTTTCTCTCCTTTGATCTTTCCTTCAACTATCCACTTGACTTTTTTCCTTCAAATGTGAATGAGACAAAGCAAAACACTTTACTTCTTCCCATTGAACCATCTTACTATATTTGTAGAGTCAACCTAATTCCTTGTTAGGTCACTGCATAGTTTTTTTAAAATTTAATATTTCACACTATTTATTATAATGATCATTGGAGGAACAATCAGAATGTGTTAAGATTCTTTACAAGTAACTTTTACGTTTTAGTGTTCTTGCCCTTTGAACTGCGTTTTGGATGAAGAACTGTTAGGATGCTTGGGGATGCTAAAGGTGTTTACACCTGACTGAATGCCCATAACTTGATCATATAGATTTTTCTATTGATAGTCTCACCTCCTTATGGTTATTCTCTTGTAAATTATCTTTACCTCAAGACCAAGATTTGCAAATACATTGATTTTCAGTAGGTGCAGTGTTCACATAGTATCTTCTTAAACAATTACTTTTTACAGTGTCTTTTGTATATCACTGGTTGCTTTCCTTTACTCATATCTAAGGTGCATCTCTGTTTCTGTATTTTTCCTTATGAGTGGTCTGGATTTTAATTCTTTCAATACACTTTATATTTTCTTGGAGTATGCTTTGCCAACTCATTCTTTTATCTCAGACTGTTCTCTTCTTATGTCTCTGAAATAAAGAAACTGCATCTTATTTTGCTCCATGAAAAATCACAAATGATTATGTAAGTGTTCCTTTCGAGTGTTCCTGAGAGGACTATGGTTGTCTTTTATTCTATGTTGTGTGTCTTTTTTAAGACTTTATTTATTAGAGCAGTTTTAGGTTCACAACAAAATTTAAGGGAACATACAGAGAGTTCTCATATATCCCCCACCCCCACACATGCACGGTCTTCCCTGTGTTCCACATCACCCACCAGAGGGGTGTGTTTGTTACAATCCATGAACTTACACTGATATCTTCATCACCCAAAGTCCATTGTTTACAGTAGGGTACAGTCTTGGTGGTGGTGTACATTCTATGGGTTCGGACAAATCTATAATAACATAAATCCACCATTATAGTATCACACAGAATAGTTCTGCAACCCTAAAAATCCTCCATAAGAAAACCTCCACAATTTTAGCAGTTTATAACAACAAAGGCTCATTTCTTTTTTCTGAAGTTCATGTCTGTTGTGGGTGGACTTGCTTGTTACTAGATAGACAGATATTAGAAGGTGGGAAAAGAATAATACCTCTCTAGGAAAGGACAGGAACTATTTTGAACCAATAATACAGCTCACTACACAAAATGAGTGAACACAGTCACACTGAAAAAGAGATAAGTGACATATGCTTAAGTTACGCTTATGTTGACAAGGTCTCACTCACCCAAACTGGAGTGCGGTGTGGCACAATTGTAGCTCACTGCAGCCTGGAATCCCTGGACTCAAGCAATCCTCCCACCTCAGCCTCCTGAGCAGCTGGGACTTCAGGCACACACCTGTGTGATTTTGTTATTTATTTATTTATTTATAGAAACAGGGTCTCACTATGTTCCTAGACTGGTCTCAAGCTCCAGCTTTCAAGCAGTCCTCTTGCCTTGGCCTCCCAGAGTGCTGGAATTACAGGCATGAGCCACTGCACCCAGCCTCCTTTAGTGTTTAACTGAACAGAAGAAAGAACCTCTTCATTATGGTGAATCAGCTAAGTTCAAAAGAGTAGCAAAAGCCTTCGTGGGCAGTAGTGATTACCCTATCTTCCAAATACTTGAGTGACCTTATGCTTCTTAAAATATACATTTTAGGGCTCTTAATTGAAATCAATTGCCTTTATATCCTCTATTACAGCATACTCAGAAATTGAAGAGCAGGATGATTTTGTATAAATCTAGACTAATTTTGTTTTTCTGAAATGAATAGAACCATTTACCATGTCAGGCACACACACAAGAAAAGCTAAGGGTGAGCTGTGAATGATTTGACTAGGAACAATAGTTGGGCTGCTTTTGGATGTAGACAGTTTATTCCCTACATAGACAGCAAAAGGAGAAATCACCAAAGGTGCTAGCCCTTCAGAATCCTTGTCCCACACCACCAAAAAGTCCTGTGACGGAAATTCCACCTATTAATCAGCTGCTGTGTCCTGACTACAGAGAAAAGCATGATGCAACAGAATGCAAACTTTTCCACAATCTCATAGCAAGGAAAAAAATTATATATGTACGTATAATATGTGTACATATATAAGAAAGTATGTATTAGATATGTAGTAAACACATACAAATATACGTGTGTATGTGTATATATACACACATATTTTGTTTTGTTAGGTATTTTTTATGAATATTTATTAAGAAAAGTCACATTGGAAATAAAATTGACTTTTATTTGCCATAAGTTACCTCTTGAAATATTGTATTAAAAACCTAATAACCTCTGACAGGTATATATATACCTGTAGAGGTTAATATATGTGTGTGTGTGTGTGTGTGTGTGTGTGTGTGTGTGTGTGTGTAGAAGTTACTAGGTTTTGCTTGTTTGATTGTTGTTGTTGCTTTTTGAGATTACATCTCACTCTGTCGTCCAGGCTGGAGTGCAGTGGCATGATCTTGGCTCACTGCAGCCTCCGCCTCCTGGATTCTAGTGATTCTTGTGCCTCAGTCTTCCAAGTAGCTGTGATTACAGGCATGTGCCACCACGTCTGGCTAATTTTTGTGTTTTTAGTAAAGATGGTCTTTCACCATGTTGACCAGACTTGTCCTGAACTCCTGGCCTCAGGTGATCTGCCTTCCCTGGCCTCCGAAAGTGCCAGGATTACAGGCATCAGCCACTGCGCCAGGCATTATTAGGCTTCTAGTATAACATTTCAAGAGTTATATGTATAGCTTTGTGTACATGTGTGTGTATATATGTAGTGTATACTATGTATATATATATATATATAACCGCTATGGGTAAGTTAGGTTTTTAATACAACATTTCAACAAGCATCTTAGGGCAAATAAAAGTCAAGTTTCTTTCCAACGTGACTTTTCTTAATAAACATACATTTAAAAATACCTAGCAAAATACATTATTTAGTACCCATTTTTAAAAACAGTGCGATTTAATCTCAAGCTCATAGATTCTTCAAGATAATATTGTCTATCAGCTGAAAATTCTAAAAGAAAAAATGAGAAAGTCTCATGTAAATATAATAGGATTTATATTTCATTCCTGAGGACAGAAACATTTCAATAGTAAAATTTGCAACAAAAAATGCTTATAGAAAGTTAGACAATGCTCTAGGACTCTAATAGTAAGCACAAGAACATGTCAGAGACCCATAAAATCTTTAGATTTATTTTGATTCCTACCTGAAAAAGTGTGAAACCAATTATTGCCAAATCCAGCAAAACAATAAAGGAAAATTACTATTCACCTTTTTCTCTCAGTCTGTCTTCCAAAGCTACTAAGAGAAAAACAAGAAAAATACAGAAAATCCTATTTCCATTGTTACAATGAAGCATTTTTGAGCTAGTAGAAAATTAGAATTAGACCTTCCTTTTACTGTCATCACAAAAGCATTTCATCATGTTTTTTTGAAATGACAAATGGCAGAATTCTTATATACTATATGCTAACCAAAATCATGTTATTGCCACTTCATGAATTATAATTTAATATCTACTCTCAAAGTTAAATAAGAAGATGCAACATTGCATTTCCCTGCTTGAGAGGAGAATTAGTTACACTTGTTACATAGAAGGCTGTATTTATCACTGGTTGTCAGAGCTGTTATGACTGTGACTCTTATAATAGAGGTGGGCTTGCAGCCAAAAATACATGAGTCTTCCAACAGATATTTACCATGTAACTTACATTATATGTGCTCAATATTTTGGTAGTCATTACAAATTAAGGAATATGGTGTTGAAAAATCACAGGTAACACCTTTTTGTTGTTGCTAACAATCTAACAGGGAGACCTTATTTAACAAGGTATCATGTTACACATTACAATTCATTTTGTGAAGAAAAATGCCAACGACAGTGAATAATTGAGGAACTCAAGTTCATTTATGAATCGAAGGTTGGGATGAACAGGGAATGCCTTTCTGAGGAAATGGAATTTAAGCCAATCAGTAAAAATGAGTCTTCCAGGAGAATATGGGCTTTGCAGATGGGGGAAACAGCAGAATGCCCAAAAGTTCTAAAGGAAACCTGATGATGAAATGAGTTAAGCCATGTTCCTGGTAGTGTATCAGTTAGCTTTTGCTACATAAGGAACCATCTCAAAGCCAAGTATCTCAAACAACCTCTATTTAGGTTATGATTCTTGGCTGGACTTCTGGGCTGTGCTCAGCTGGGAGGCTCTTCAGTCTAGAGTCAGCTTCCAGGTCTGTTGGGTGCTCATTGGCCAAGCACTATCTTAACAGGGTGCTTGACAGTGCTCCATATGGAATATAATCCTCTAACAGGCTAGCATAAACTCTTCATGGAAGCTTGTCAGGGTTGCATGTAGATGTGTTCAAGTCCTCTTATAATGAAAGCTAAGAATAAGGACAGTGTGTCACCCTCCACATGCAGAATGTCCAGATAAGCAAATCCAGAAAGACACAAATGAATGGGTAGTTTCCAGGGGCTGAGAGTGGCCACTAAATGGTACCATATTTTGGGGGGGGGGATCATGAAAATGTTCTGCCATTAGATATTGTCGATTATTGCACAGATCCATGAATATATTAAAAACCATTGGATTGCATACTTTGACATGGTGATGTGTATGGTATATTAATTATATCTCAGTTAAGTAATAATATCTATCTATTGTATCTATCTATCTATCTATCATCTATCTGTAAACCAGATAAGACAGGCTAGGTATATAGAAAAATAGAACAGAACAAGGTAGACAGAAACAGAATCTAGCAGATATAAAACTTGGCATGTAAGTAAAGAGCTGTAATACCTATGTAGCTGAAAATGGAACTGTTATCTAAGGAAATAATTAAAATAATCTCTGTGCTCTAGCATCCAGATAAATAAATTCCAGGTGAGTTATGACCCAGATATGAAATAAAACCTTAAAACTGTTAGGAGAATATGTAAGCAAATAAAATGTCTTTATGTTTCTGGATTAAATAATCCTTTTTTTAAAAAAAGCAGAAATTATAGAGAAAATAGTGATAAATTATAATATGCATTCTAAAGCATTACTTTAGATAATTAAAAATCAATAAAATGGTTAAAGACAACAGACTAGATATCACCAATTATCAACTGTGTAAACTTGGGCAAATTATTTAATAACTGTATACCTAATTTTCCTCAGCTATAAAATGATATTAGTTACACATCTCATAAGGTATTTATGAAAAATGCATATTCAGAGCTGGACGCAGTGGCTCACGCCTGTAATATAGCACTTTGGGAGGCTGATGTGGGAGACTGCTGGAGGCCAAGAGTTCAAGACTAGCCTGGACAACATAGTGAGACTCTGTCTCTACAAGAAATATAAAAAAATTAACCAGGTGTGGTGGTGCACGCCTGTAGTCCCAGCTACTTGGGAGGCTGAGGTGGAAGAATCACTGGAGCCCTTGAGTTGGAGGCTGCAGTAAGCTACAGTTTTTTCAAGTGAAACTGCACTCCAGCCTGTGTGACAGAGCAAGACTTTGTCTCTAAAAAACAAAAAAAATGCATATTCAGTGTACATAAAGCCCTTATAACCATATGCAGCACTGCTATGCACTGTTAAATGTTTGCTTTTACATACTCGAAAAGAGGCCAGCATCCATGAATATAAAGATTTCTTACCAATCAATAACAGACATTTAGCTAGTAAAAAATTGGCTTGCTATTCATGATGGGAATTTAGAATGGGAATATAGAAATGCATCTGTACTAGTTTTAAGAAAAATGCAAATTGAAATATAAACTGTTAATATTTTATACTCATTAAAGTGGCAAATATATTGTCTGATAATGTCGAGTGTTGGCAATAGGGTAAGGACCAGGAAATTTTCTTACCTGCTACTGGGTGTATAGCATAATACAACTTGTTTGGAAAGAAATATGCCAGTATCTACTGAAGATAAAATTAGTATTACCCTATGTATCAGTTAGCTACTGCTGCATAACAAAGGACTCTAAAAGTCAATGCCTTAAGACAATAAGCTCTTATTACTGCTTATGAGCCTCTGCATCTTGTTAGCTGGAAATTTATTTTGGTCTTGGCTGGGCTCATTCATGTGTATGCATTGTTGATTTGGAGTGAGTTCTCTTAGGTAATTGGGGGTTTGCTGGAGGTAATTTTGCCTAGGTTGGGATCAATGGATTCTTCTCTATGAGATCTCTTGTTCTCCAACCAGCTAGTCTGAATTTTTCACAGGGCAGTGGCAGTCTCAAGAGAGTAAGAATAGGTACAGGGGATTTGAGTCCCAGTCTTGGAAATAGCACATCATTATATTTTTTCTTTTGAAAAAATGTAGTCATAAAGCCATTCAAGATTCAAGGGGTGAAAATACAGACTCTATCTCTATGTATGAGGAATAGTAAATTCACGGGGAGGACTGTAGAAGTGGGAACCTTTTGCCTGTCAATTGACTACACCCTCTAATTCAACAATTGTCTATCTAGTAGTTATGTGCCCTGGAGCTGGGGTCTTCAAACTGGCAGATGTCTTTTCAAAATTTTTCAAAGTGTGATTCTGCTGATGATTTTAAAGAAACTAACAGATGTTCTCCTTTCTAAGCCTTCCTGGCCACCAAAAGCTTCTTCCCACATCACAAAAGGATGACCTTCAGTATGCATGACACGTTGTTACTAACCTTTTCTGCCAGGGCTTATAATACAAGAAATATCTTTTTGAATGCTGCTTTCTGGAAAAAAGCCCTTTGCTGAAGGCTCCATGAAATGAGCCTCCTGTCTTATACATATTTCCATTAAGAGTGAAGTTAGGTCCTATTCAGGTGTTCTGATTTCAGAAAAAGAAAAAAGAAGCCATAGGTCAGCTATGGCAGTTCTTTCAAATGCAGAAACTGAACTTTTCTGTTGCTAACCAATTCTTCAAGGTGCAGATACATTGGGTGAAGCCCATTGGTAAATGATCCAATCTGAAAATCATCTGAAGGTCATCTTTCAAATTCATTGTGGTAGTGTTATTCAAGTGGAGGTTCAAGTATATTTCAAATGTATGCATGGAATATTTTCCCTAGCTAGAGTCTGTTCTCCAGGTGTATGGAGGAAAGAGGAGGTGTCCAGGTTGTGTACCTGCTCTTCTCATCTTTCTGGGGCTATTCTTGTCCCTTCTGTGCCCTCACCCTCCAACCCATGCTTCTGCTCAGAGCAACCTGTTTTCTTTGCTCCCATAAATGTATTCCTGGCCCCAGCTCTTCTGTGCATATTTAGAAGCCCTAACCCACTTCCTCACCAGCCACCCCTCTATCCCCAGACTCTCCGACCAGGAACAGCAAAGGATCCTAAATTCATGCATGGATTTTCCTGCCCCATTGGAATTATCTGTGTGCATGTCTGTCTCTGATGTTCATCTCCTTCTTCAGTGTGGGTGTGTCATTACCTTTTTTAGCCAGGACTGCATGGCATTACCTCTCTTGGTCAGGACTGCATGTTAAAAGGGTCAGTACATATTTGTAGAAGGAATGGACTTATGAGTGAATAAACCCATGTGTCATGGGCAGTCTGTGAGGACATGCCAGTCACTTCCTTGCTCTAGAGAGCTGGGAATGTTGCATTGGATTAGAAGATTAAGCTCATATTCCTCTATGGCCAAGTGACAAAATAATCAATCTCATACACATCTGTGGTAGCCAAGAAAACATTTATTTCCCCAGGCCCCCCTCCCCCCACACTGTATGCAACTTTCCCTGTATGGAAATAATGTACTTAGCTTAAAAAGGCTCTTTCTCTACTTAAGATAACAAGACTAAGTTGAAAATTAACCTTGCCCACTTAAAAGAAAAAGAATATGCAGTAAAATATGAACTACTAATACAGTTTAATATGATATCTCATGAAGAACAATAATGCTGAAGGTTCTTTTGGTTCTATTATTTCCTTATATTCTTGCTTAGATAACAAGATCATATTTGTATCTATTGACTTTCTATGATGATTTAGATACGTAAGTGGCAATAATATATATTAAAAAACAGATTTAAATTATTTTTCCGACTTGTAATGTTAACAGCAGTATATGTGACTGTGATGTTTTCCTTTGATGTTAATTTTCACTTTGACAATAGCCTTCATTTTCCAGTTTTTGTTTTGTTTTGTTTTGTTTTGTTTTATGATAAGGTCTGACTGTTTCACCGAGGCTGGAGTGCGGCAGGGCGATCTCAGCTTACTGCAAGCTCCGCCTGCCAGGCTCAAGTGATCCTGCCACCTCAGTCTCCCGAATAGCTGGGACTACAGGCATGCACCACCATGTCTGGCTAATTTTTTGTAATTTTTGTAGAGAGGAGGTTTCACCATGTTGGTCAGTCTGGTCTGGAACTCCTGACCTCCGCCCACCTCGATGTCCCAAAGTGCTGGGATTACAGGCATGAGCCACTGTGCCCTTATCATTTTCCAAATTCTTTACAAAGTATTTCTCTTACATTCATAACATAAAGTGCTATTTTAAATAGACTGACTTTTGAAAATAACATATAAAGCACTAAATGGGAACATCAGAGGAACAGGTTAAAAAAAGCTGGATTCTTCTTCAGGATTAGGGACATTGAGATATTTTATTTATAAAATGATATTTAAATTTTAATAATAGAATGGTTGTACTTTTGCTTGGAGTATTTAAATCTTCTCTTTAATATTTAAAGCCAGTTCTGCACAGAGGTTTTAAGGAGATGCTTATTGTTGTATGAAAAGGAATATTATTCTGGAATTTTGAGGAAGAGTAGACATAGAGAAGAGAAAGGAAACTCATAGCCTACCTAGGTTTTATTTGGGCTTGTGTGTGTATGTGTGTGTGTGTGTGTGTGTGTGCACCAAACCCAAGCTGGGTTTATTCTTGAATAAACTCTAGACAAATTGTTTTTATGAATCTTCTAATACCTGCATTTACATAGTCCATGGTTGTGTCTAAACTAGATACTCAAGAGAACTTGGTTTGTTTTAAAGGCATTTAATTAGTTATATTTACATGGACAAACAGAGCAGCAGTTTATTGGAATGAAAGGATAAACAAATTAAATATACGTAGAACAGGAAAGATGGTATTTAATTATGTTTCTGGGTCAAGTTCTGATATGTAAGATTCACTTAAAATTGGGATTTGGCAGGTAATTTCTATCGAAATCTCAGCAGGAGTTTTTGTTGCAACTAACAAGCTGATTTGGAAATTTTCATGGAAAGTCATAGGATCTAGAGCTATCAAAAAGACCTTGGAAAAGGGGAAGAAAGTTGGAGGGCTTCCATTTCTCTATTTTAAAAGGTACTGTAAAGCTATAGTAATCAAGATAGCAGGCAACTCACATGGGTATAAATTTAGACCAATGAAATATAATTAATTACAGTTGGTCCTTGAACAACATGAAGGTTAGAACCCCTGTACATTGGAAAATTCACTTAAAACTTTTTACCCCCCACCAGTACTTAACAACTAATAGTCTACTGTTGACTCGAAACCTTACCAATAACATAAACAGCTACTTATCACATCTTTTATATGTTATATATACAATACACTGTATTCTCACAGTAAACTTAGAGAAAAGAAAGCACCATTAAGAAAATCATAAGGAAGAGAACATATATTTACCACTCATTAAATGGAAGTGGATCTTCTTAAAGGTCTTTATCCTCATCTTCAGGTTGAATAGGCTGAGGAGGAGGAGGGAGAGGAGAGGTTGTTCTTGCAGTCTCAGGGGTGGCAGAGGCGGAAAAAATCTACATATAAGTGGATCTGCACAGTTCAGACCTGTGTTGTTCAAGCATCAATAATAAAGGCTTAGAAATAAATCCTTCAATTTGTAGTCAGTAGATTTTTTAACAATGGTGTCAAAACAATTAAAGGAGGCAAGGATAGTCTTTTCAATAAATGGTGCTGAGACAATTGGATATTCATATGTAAAAAGATGAATTTCAACTCTTACCTCTTATTGTACCCCAAAATTAACTCAAAATGAATGGCAGATGAAAATGTAAGAATGAAAACTCTTAAACTTTTAGGAAACTTAGGCAACTTTTAGGAAACACAGGAGAAGGTCTGCAGGGTCATGGATTGGGAAAGATTTCATAAATATGACCTCAAAAGTACAACCCTTAAAAGAAAAGAACTGATCAAGTGAAACTCATCAAAATTAAAAACTTTTGCACTTCAAAAGGCACCATTGAGAACATAAAGTGCTATTTGTTGAGAAAACCAAAAGACAAGCCATAAACTGGGAAAGGAGATTTACCAACCATATTCCTGATAAAAGACTTTTATCTAGAAAATACTTAAACAAACCGCTTACTATTCAATAATAAGGAAAGAAATTATTTTTAATGGGCAAAAATTAATAGACATTTCTGCAAAGAGAGTGTACATGAGAAGATATTTAACATCATTAGTTACTAGACATTAGCTAAATGCAAATGAAAACTACAATGAGGCCAGGTGCAGTAGCTCATGCCTGTAATCCCAGCACTTTAGGAGGCCAAGGTGAGTGAATTGCTTGAGGCCAGGAGTTCAAGACCAACCTGGCCAACAGGGCAAGACCTATGTCTACTAAAAATACAAAAATTAGTCAGGAATAGTGGTGTACACCTGTAGTCCCAGCTACTTGAGAAGCTGAGGCATGAGAATTGCTGAAACCCAGGAGGTAGAGGTTGTCGTGAGCCGAGATCATGCCACTGCACTCCAACCTGGGCAACAGAGCAAGACTTCGAAAAAAAAAGGAAAAAAAAAAAACCTACAATGAGACATCCATTAGTATGGTTATAACAAAAAAAAATTAGCAAGTTTTGGCTAGGTAATAGAGAAATGGAGACCCTTTATACCACCGTTGATGAGAATGCCAAGTATTGCAGCTGATTTGGAAAATAGTCTCTCAGTTTATTAAAACATTAAGCATAAATTTGCCTTATGAAACAGCAATTTCACCCCTAGGTATCTTTGCAATAGAGATGAAAACATACATCCGTGCAAAAAATAGTACACAAATAAATGTTCATAGTGGCTTTATTAGTAATAATCAACAAGTAGAAATAAACCAAATGTCACTCAACAAATAAATGGATTTAAAAAATGTGGTATACCCATACAATGGAAAATAATTTAGCCATAAAAAGGAATGAAGTAGGCCGGGCGCGGTGGCTCAAGCCTGTAATCCTAGCACTTTGGGAGGCCTAGGTGGGTGGATCACGAGGTCAGGAGATTGAGACCATCCTGGCTAACACGGTGAAACCCCGTCTCTACTAAAAAATACAAAAAACTAGCCAGGTGAGGTGGTGGGCACTTGTAGTCCCAGCTACTCGGGAGGCTGAGGCAGGAGAATGGCATAAACCCGGGAGGTGGAACTTGCAGTGAGCTGAGATCCGGCCACTGCACTCCAGCCTGGGCGACAGAGCGAGACTCCGTCTCAAAAAAAAAGGAATGAAGTGTTGATTCATGCTACAGTATAGAAGGACATTGAAAACATCATGCTCAGTAAAAGGAGCCAGACACAAAATACCATATGAGTTTATTTATGTGAAAAGCCTAGAAAAGGCAAGTCTTATAAAGACAGAAAGTGAATCAGCAAGGCTATCACACCCACACACCCACCCAGGTCTGGTTTTAAAGGGTATTAAGCCCCCATGAAATGGACATTATTTAACTTTTGTTTGATGTATGGAAACAGCATTATCAAATCTTGGTTTCAAAATATGTTTAAGCTCTTCTGAGTTATGTAGAACGGAAGAGTGTTTTTCATTTGCAAGTGTTGGAGATGACAGTATTTTCCCTCTGCCTTAATCCACTTATCCTAGAACCCTACAGGAAGGCAAAGGCTGTTTTAATTGCTTGACACAGTTAAAGTTATTGATAGTGGGATATGCACACATGGGCTGCACCTGTCTATGAAAAGGAAGCAATGGAGCCAATTAATTAATTCAAGCAAAATTAAATGTTCACACCATTTAAATGTGGAAAGTATAAAAACCAAAATGGTGCTCTGTGCAGAAAGACCATAAGCTAGTTTGTGCCATCCTTCAGGGCCGCTTCCTGCATTGTGCCTGTATTAAAATTCCTATGCAGTTCTTACTTAGGTGATCAAGGTAGATGACTTCGATTTTTATTTTCTTCAACAAATTCAAGTACCAATAACTTTCAAATGATATTTAATAACTATTTTAAACATATAGGACATGGTCTATAATGTTTTGTCCTGACTTAAATATTTATTGCATGTAGTAGATTTTAATAGAAGAAAGCAAGAGTAAATAATGGGTAGTGCTTCTCTAAACACAGAGTAGAGGTAAATCTTAGTGATTTAAATTAGTAACAGTTCTGACTTTTTGAGATTGCATGCTTATAGGTTTTTAATGCATGAAATTAATGTCAGTTTTATGATATTTTGATTAAAGTCCTTCCATGTTTACTGTGTGTTTTTGCTTGCCTTATGAAAATTTCTAACCATAATGTATCAATAACAATTCAAAAATTCATTTAAATTATAACGTGTTAAAATCAGAGGACCATTGAATACGCCATAAGCATTTCTTTAAAGAATGTGGGAAATATCTTTTCTAATAATTTAATTTCTCTTTTTTTAAAACAACTCACGTTAGCATTTTTTTTTTGCAATAGCATCATTTTAACCCCCAACTGCATATTCACAGGATATCTAATATTTTTTGAAAGTAACATTTTGAATTTGTTCTTCTTGACATCTTTATGTTTATATGCATTTTGCATTTCCCTATTTCATTTTTTTGAAATCCAAATGTAACCGATTTCAACTTTTTGTGTTACATTCTTTTTTTTTTTCTTTTACTGGGTAGCATCTCTCTCTTTTCTAAATTTTTTGCAAACCTGTTGTTTTTGAATTCTCTTTTTTCCCTTTATTTTCCTTCTCAATATGACCCCAGGAGCCAACACAAAGAAAAACGCAGATGATATAACCAGTAATGACCGTGGTGAAGATGAAGGTATTTTTTGTTTTTTCAAAGCTCAACCCTGATGCATGATTTTATATCTATCTATCTCTCTTTTTTTTTTTTTCATTTCAATCTGTTTTTTCTCCCCTTATTTAAAACTAGTACACTTTGGTGTGCTTCTTTAATTATTTTCTTCTTGTATAGAAACCACTGTCATTTTTAATCCTAGTTACCATGTACAGGAAACAAATCACTCTGAGAAGTATAAACATTGTTTCTAAACATGAAAAGAGTAATGAACTACTGTTTACAGAGAAGCCCATGTTTTTTTTTTTTGTTTGTTTTTTCTTTTTTTGGCTTGGTCACAAGAAGAGAAAATGAAATTTTAAAACATGCATGTATAGTCTATTTTCTTCCTTCCAAATGTTATTTTGTAAGTTAATATACTACTTTGGAGCTTTGGTCTTCTTAATTATTTTTATAAACTGCAAAACTCTGCAGCACCTTGGAATAATTTTTTTGGGGTGGGGCTGAAATATCAGTTTTTTTTTTCCTTCACAAACATATTGATTCCAACATAGATTTCTGATAATCTTCTCGCAGTGAAGTACACCAAAAAGTGTTTTAACGAGATGCTGTTGTTAACGAGTCCTGATGCTTTCAGGACTGCCTTTTACAGCATTTAAAGGAAAAAAAAAAAAAAGATAAGAGTATCTCAGAACTGAAAAAGGACAAAAAGCTAGCTATTCTTTTCACACCACGGCTTTTTTGAAAACGTTTTTCTCCTTAAAATGTTTTGTTGCTGTGAAGTTTCTTCTTAAGGCTACCAAATTGCTCAACACATTATCTACCAGAAGTGAAAGGATTTTTTTTTAAAGATGGTAGGTCTGAGGCACACATGCAGACAACTTGCCTGCTGTTTTTCTGCCCTTTCTGTACCAGAAATGATTTTTAAAGAGGGGAAGCAACAAAAAAAGTACTCAAGCAAACCCTCCTTCATTGGTAAGGCTCTATAGGATTAGCTAAAAGCACTTTTTTCCCGTCTGGGAAGCAAAATGCATGGAGCTCCATTAAGGCCCTGGCTGGACCTTTGGGTCTCTGTCTGAAAGGCAATTTAAAGCCCAAAAGTGAGTCCTGAATTATCTTTGCTGGTCAAGACCATCGTCCGTGACAGGGTCTTTTGACCAATTCTTATAGTTGCTCCCCGCCTTGCTTATCTTCATAAATCAACTGTTCTCCAAGAAAATAAATCTTGCCAACACCTTTTCCATGCCCAGTCTTCCCTTAACATTTTGAATATTATTATTTTTACTGAGCTCATAGGGCTGTCACTGCCTCAAGTAGCTCTCTGAGAGATCTCAATTCTGATGGCCATGGAAGATCAAAATCTATACCTGCTTCAGGTAGCCCCTTCTTTGATAAGGGCTTCTGAATTCCTGACATTTTATCAGCATTGAGCAAATACATAAAAATGAAATAAACTTTTGTTGTCTCATACCTTATACTGCTATAATTTGCATCCTGTTTGGCCTTCTCTTTTTAATACATTTCCCTTTTATAATTAGGACCTGTTTTCACAATGTTCCCAGTGAATCTTTATTACCATTAAAATGCCATCTAATTTTCATTATTAATATGACAACTGGTTATTACCTCCACAAGCTCAAGAGATTCTTGTTCTATGTTTTATGAAAGGTGAGAGATGTTAATCTCACGTTTTCCAAGGGAGCACTTTAAAGCAGCCCTTCAAAATCTCTACTTACCCTTTTTTCCACAATTTACTAGATAACCGCTGGTAATGGTAAAAGAAATGAGGCCAAAACAGCAAATTAGGAATCAGAAAGAAGCAGTGGATCAGGAGAAAAGCCATTTATTATTCATATAGCAGAAGACATTTCCCGTAGTGTATGATGAATAAATGATTAATAGAAGATTTTTACTTTATATTTGAATTTAATATGAGAAATAAAAGCCACTTTTCTGCCGTGGATTAAATATCTGCAAAGAAATACTTGGGTAACTTGACACTGTTTTGTGTGCTTTACTGTGACCAGTGGGTATGTCATGTCTTCTGTGCACACCCAGGAAAATTGTGATCGTACTTCATTCAAATTGGAGCCACCATCCAAACGATGGTAATTCATATCCTCAGAATTCCTTTCCGATATCTCAAAAGTGTCCCTGCGAATTATGAGGGGAAAAAAAAAAACTTTATTGAAGAAAAAATTGGAAATCAATATGCATACATACTTGAGTTTTCTTTTAGTAACAAAGATATTTGTACACACGTGCGCGCGCACGCACACACACACACACACACACACACACATATCTGTACCAGAAATATTTATAGGTGAGGTCAGTCTTCTAAAGATTAAATGCAGCCCTAATTGCTGATTAATGTTATAAACAGGTTATTAAATCATAACTTTTCACAAAGCAGGCCCTACAGATGGTCCCCAGCTTCCTGTCATCACAGATCATTGTTTTTACATCATTGTTAATTTAAATAATAAAGTAAATTATTAAGAGGAATCCTTGGTTGCAAGTCACAATGGGAGTTTATAGTCCCTGTGAAAATATAAAGCATTCAAATAATTCGGATTATTTTGCCATTTTTTATTACATCTCTTTTATTTTTGTCACTTAAGTATGTTAGTATGTTACTGTAATCACTGGAACAAAGACATTTGCTTGGACATCTTTCCATTTTTTTCCTTATTTCTGTTCTGTTAATAATTTTTAACTGTTGATTTTGCTTTCTTGTCATTATCTGTCCCTTATTGATAGTTGATAGCTTCACTACTACTGTTATGTTTTTATTGTTAAATTGAAGATGAATCTGTACACTCACCTGCGAATTAAGATGCAACTATATTAAAATTAATTATAATTTTGAAGTTGCTTTTATACTTAATTAGAAGATCAAATATATTTTGTCAAGGATCCCATGTGTTTATTCAATTTAAATCACATTTTAGGGTTTGAGCAAAATTTAGGAAATGTGTACTTTACCTAAAACCATTTCTTTTAGTGCTTTAGATATATATAGAAGCTTACATGAGCAGAGGATGCCAAATGTCTGTATGCTTCTTAAAATACCATTTCCATAAATAGAAAACATAATAGCATTGATCATTTTCCTTAGAAACTCTTATCAAGGGTCATATCATCCATAAAAATAAATGTGCTTAATTCAAGTCAAAATAGGGAAATCAGTGAATCTCCTTTGTTCTTAATTGAGCATTGGTGAGTCAGTGTGATTCTTTATTGTGTTTCCTTACTTGGCTTTTTTTTCCAGATATTCATGATCAGAACAGTAAGAAGCCGGTTATGGTCTATATCCATGGGGGATCTTACATGGAGGGCACCGGCAACATGATTGACGGCAGCATTTTGGCCAGCTACGGAAATGTCATCGTGATCACTATTAACTACCGTCTGGGAATACTAGGTAAGTGATTTCATCATGTGAATGACTGAGCAACAGGAAACGTGAAAGGTCCACTTCTTATTTTGACGGGGCTTGTGGATCCTGTTATTCCAGTTCCTGGTTAATTCCACTTTACGGTATTTACTTTATGTGATCAGATATGTTTCTTCCTTTTACTACCTTCGTGCAACATGGTCATTTTATTGTTTTATTATTTTTTTTTAGCTTGCAATTTCTGATCCAGTAATTTTATTTTGTGGAACCTGAATCCTTCCTCAAAACAATGCAGACTTTAAGATCTTCAAGATGAAATGAAATTTTATATAAAGTATATTTCTCCCTTGGAGTTCAATGAATATATGTTTGTCTACATAGACCTGTACAATGAACACACATTTGGTGATATCATGGTTGGGAATGCCCATAGATCTTAGCTTTCTTTTCTGGTTGTGTCATTCCATGAATCAGTATATTGTGTGGAGGAAAAGATTTTATCCAATTCTCTAACTGATTATGTTGAGCTTTTGGAAGATCTGTTGTTTTGGTTCCATTGCATTTGCATGCAAGGAAACTTAGCTGTTAGTTGACTTTTGTTCCATTGATGATCTATGATTAAAGGCTAAATACATGGAAATTCAAGTTTAGTACCTCCTTGTTTTGATATTTCATTTCTTTTCTTTCTTTTTTTTTTTTTTCTTGGAGACGGAGTCTCACTCTGTCACCCAGGCTGGAGTGCAGTGGTGCGATCTTGGCTCACTGCAACCTCTGCAACATCTGCCTCCCAGGTTCAAGTGATTCTTCTGCCTCAGCGTCCCAAGTGGCTGGGACTACAGGCTCATGCCACCACGCCCAGCTAATTTTTGTATTTTTAATAGATACGGGGTTTCACCATATTGGCCAGGGTGGTCTCAAACTCCTGACCTCGTGGTCCGCCCGCCTCAGCCTCCCAAAGTGCTGGGATTACAGGCGTGAGCCACTGCGCCCGACCATCATTCATCTTCTTTTAATTGTAGGTTGGAAAATTACACATCTTCAGGGTAAGATTTCAGTACCTTCTGAGATGGCCTTTCCTGGTGTTGGTTAGCTTGCAAATAATATTCCTAGACCCATGTAAAAACATTTGTTTTCCGGGCAAAAATGCATTGAAGTGGTGTAGAAAATAAAATTTTTAACAAGTTAGCCATGAGAGAGATGTGTATATTGGTTGCAGTGTGATTATGATACAATATGAAATACAAAATAAAATGGAGGTCAGGCATGGTAGCTCTCGCCTATAATCCCAGCACTTTGGGAGGCCCACGCAGGCAGATCACTTGAGGTCAGGAGTTCGAAAACAGCCTGGCCAAAGTGGTGAAACCCAGTCTCTACTAAAAATACAAAGATTAACCCGGCCTGATGGCAGGTGCCTATAATCCTAGCTACTCAGGGGGCTGAGGTAGGAGAATCTCTGGAACCCAAGGGGCCGAGGTTGCGATGAGCAGAGATAGCACCACTGTACTCCAGCTTGGGCAACGGAGCGAGATTTTTCTCAAAAAAAAAAAAAAATAAATAAATAAAATAAATAAACAATAAAATAGTTAAAATAAAAAACAAAATAAAATGGACTAAAGGAGGTCTGTCAGACAAGAAATATGACTAAAAATGTTTTCTTCAAATAGTTAAATATTGCCAAGAATATTTTATTTTCAATCAGATGACTTCATTTCATTCTGAGTGTTTTTTTTCCCTATGTGAAAACGTTAACCTGTAAGAAGCCCTAAGAGGTGGTGAACTGCTGAGAAACCCTAAGAGGTGGTATAAGAAACCCTAGGAGAAATGCATTTATTACTTTGAAATGCAGGTCAATCACAGGTGTTGCTAAAGTTGTGTCTTTTGAAACATTGATAAAGAACTCAAGGTTCCAGACTGGTTTCTGCGTTGAAGAAAATAAACACCACCAAAAAACCTTTTAGTGTCAAAAAACTTATTATATCGTTGGCTTTATTTCCTATAATTTTTGTAGTTTTCTGTGAGCCACATCTTGGCAGAAGAATGTCTCTGAACCTTTGCATAGCGATAATTGCGTGCTTCACTGAATATTTTTCAGAGGCGCTGGATAGTTGCTTTGACTACTAGTGTTGGAAACAGGAAATTGTGCTTCTTGATGTTTTACAAAAGGTCCATTCTGACAAAGAGTTGGAAGGAGGAAAGTACGTGTGAGGGTACTGCACAGGCCTTCTTCAAAGGGAGCAGTGTGTGCACTGCCTGTAGCACGGGCACACGGAAGAAAGCTTGGGCATCCTTTTCTGAAGGAAGCAGTGGGCATCGAGAAAATTCTTGCTTTGCTGGAATCACAGAATATTCTGTTGCATGTGTGATCGATTGATGTGTCTGATAAGATTGAGTTTCAAAAGAAATTGATCTCCTTTTCCCCCTAAAGCTCAGTTGTATCAAGCAACTCTACACTATGATTTTTCATCAGTTTTGTCCCTTCGTGAATCAATTGCACATCTTGCAAATTAGCCTGGAAATTATACACACTTTTTTTAGAGGAAAGAAAAACTAATTGAAAAATTGTAAGTCTACTTTTTGTTATGGAGAGTTTTTAAAAGTCATGAGATAACAGAGAGCTGTAAAATTGGTGGGGAAGAAATAAAAGAAGCGATTTAGCATCTCTGTGCCGGTCTATTTACATTCCTCCAATGAGCTAGTGTGGAACAGCCAAGCATACTACAGACCCCCTTTCATTTGATGGAATGAAATGTGCCAAGTTTGCTGATTTTACAGGACGATAGAGACTTTAAAATGTGACTGCGTTGGTTTTTTATCATGGATCTTGCATTTACTACTGTCCTCTTGAAAATGGCTAGGCGGCATTTACTTTTTGCTTGCAGGAAACTCCTATTATCGGTCTTGAAAAAATGTTTTTAAACCTTTGGCATCCAGATATTTAAAAAGATGAGCAAATAAAATACACAGCAGGCACTGCAATGATCATTTCAGTGAGTGCATTTCATACAAGTAGATACAATTTTAGGCAAAAGGTTGAAATATTCCTTGAGTTCTTTTTCTTCCAATAAAAGTCATAAATGCGTAAATGTTATCTTCCTACCTGAGGAATGGAAAAATATTGTTTTAAGATTTTTTTTTATGGAATAACAAATGCTATTTTCTGTTACCCAAAAGAGAGGATTAAAAAGATGAAACATGCCCATAATAGCAGCAGAATGCTGGCTTTGGAAAGAATGTAGATTGCAGCTGGAGACAGACAGGAGCTAACATCTTTCCTCTACCTCCACCGTGAGAAAGTCAGCTAGCGTTTCCTGAGACTCTTTCCTTAGGTGTAGTACTGGCAGTGGTCTCTCCCTTGCAAGGTTGTTGTACAGTATAAAAGTTCCATGGTTCAAAATACCTCATTAATATATAATCTGTACAATTACTTGTCAATAAAAAAAAAGTATTTATTTATTTATTTGAGATGGAGTCTCGCTCTTATTGCCCAGGCTGGAGTGCAGTGGCATGATCTTGGCTCACTGCAATCTCTGCTTCCTGGGTCCAAGCGATTCTCCTGCCTCAGCCTCCACAGTAGATGGGATTACAGGCGCCCGCCACCACGTCCCGCTAATTTTCGTATTTTTAGTAGAGACAGGGTTTTGCCATTTGGTCAGGCTGGTCTCGAACTCCTGACCTGAGGAGATCCACCCGCTTCGGCCTCCCAAATTGCTGGGATTACAGGCGTGAGCCACTGCACCCGGCCAAAAAATAACGTTTTAAAGAAGGTTTAATGGACTCATGTAGATGAAGTTTCATAGGCTCTCAGCAGCAACCATTATACCGAGTCACACTACAATTTCTAGTGTTATTAATATCATTACACATTGTGTTAATACTACTGTTTATCCACAGTAAGAATTGTAGCTGACCCAATCTGTAATGGCTAATATCTATCGAATATTGGCATCCAGACTGAACCATGTTAATTTAAAAAAATCATTACAAGACACTCCTAGATATTAAATAAATCAGAAGATCATTATGTTTGCTATTTTTTTAATAATCAGAAGTGTGCTATACAGTCTTGCTAGCCATTGGCCATGCAATTTATGATCCAATCCAGGACATGTTTGACAGTTGCTCATGTGCTATCAATAAAATGGGATTGTTCCAGGCAAATTGAGACGTATCATCATAGCTATAAAGTAATTATTTATATCTACATGAAATGTCTTCTGATTGAATTGGTGTTCAGTTTGTTTTTAAAGAAGCTGCACTTCTGTAAACAGATTTCTTATGTGTTCTGTTGTACACCCTTGTCACTAGAAAGGCATATATGTTACCAGAAAGGGATCCTAATCCAGACCCTAAGAGAGGGTTCTTGGGTCTTGTGCAAGAAAGAATTGGAGGCAAATCTGTAAAGTGAAAGTAAGTTTATTAGGAAAGTGAAGGAATAAAGAATGACTGCTCCATAAGCAGAGCAGCCCCGAGGGCTGCTGGTTGGCTATTTTTATGATTATTTCTTGATTATATGCTAAACAAGGGGTTGATTATTCATGAGATTTCCAGGAAAGGGGTGGCAACTCCTAAAAAGGGTTCCTCCCCTTTTTAGACCATATAGAGTAACTTCCTGACATTGTCATGACATTTGTAAACTGTCATGGTGCTTGTGGGAGCGTCTTTTAGCATGCTAATGCATTATAATTAGCATATAATGAGTAGTGAGGACGACCAGATATCACTCTAGTTGCCATCTTGATTTTGGTGGGTTTTGGCTGGCTTTTTTACCGAATCCTTTTATCAACAAGGTCTTTGTGCCCTGTATCTTGTGCTGACCTCCTAGCTCATCCTGCGACTAAGAATGCCTAACCTCCTGGGAACGCAGCCCAGTAGGTCCCAGCCTTATGTTACCCAGCTCCTATTCAAGATGGAGGTGCTCTGCTTCAAACATCTCTGACATGTATATTCAAGAATTTGGAAAAGCTGAAGTTCATCAGTACCTCTCTGCTTAGTCATTCCCAGGGTGTATGGTGTTCCTGTCTGCTCAGAAGCCAGCAAAATCCTTGCTGAGCTGTACATACCGGGCATTTGGCTGGTCTCACCTACCCACTTGAGTACCTATGCGCTATCACCCATTCACCTCACAACATCCATACGTATCATTTACCCCTAAGAAGATTAGACATTAATCCAGGTAATAAACTTTCAGAACAATCACCTCCAGACAGAAACTGCAGAGGATAATCTGATAAATCTGAATTCTTGTAAGGCCATTACTCAATCAGTAAATACTCTTCTCTCCATCTTAGCCCCTTACTTTACTATAACTTGAGTTCTCCCAAATCTGTTTTTTTTTTTTTTCTCATTCATGATCGTCCAACAATCTTCAATGTAGAAGAGAATGCATCTTGCTCATACTTTTTGATGGAAACACCTGGAACTTATTCTTACCTTCCCCCTTGCAGTTGTCTCCAAGTGCAAGTCTGCACCTGTACTGGATTTCATCTGCCTCCATTTAAATATGTATTTCCATTTAGGTCACATGATACTATCACCTTTTTGGTCATCCTATGACTTCATGTTTCGTGTATACTGAAATTAATTGTTGCTTCGAAAGAGTTCCAACTATGTAACATCAACTCATTGTGTGCCTCTGTGTGACTGGCGGATATTAGTTCATTTAATCTTCATAAACTCCCTTAGCGGAGTTAACCTTGTGTCCTACCTATGAGGAGATGAAGGCTTTGAGGTGATGGGATTTACTCATGGCATCACACCTTCCAGCAGTCAGAGCAGGGACTGAAACCCAGGTCTAACTGAAGCCAGAGCTCTGACTTACCACTCAGAATGCATCCAGAATCTTGTTAATTAATGTCAAGTATGAATTAGTAGTAAACCATGGAATGAGTGAAGAAATTGAATATCACTTTAGCATCAGATGTAGCTTTGATCATTATGCAAAAAAAGTTCTTACTGCTGATCAAGATACACAATTGTGATAAGATGCTTACAGTGTATTTTTAAGTTCCTCAGAGTGGGTCCTTGAAGGCTGGTTGATTTCCATTCAATCAATACTGGTTTGCTTTGGTTCACGGTGATGGTGGCATTAACCACAGCAATGGCATTTGTCTCATCAAAACTCTTCAGTGCTGTAGAACTAGTGCTTCATCAGCAAATTTGATGTCCAACCCCCAGTTCCCATGTCATTGCCTGCTTGCTGTCTCGTGTGCATAAATTGAGTCAAATGATCACTTCAGTGCATTTCTTACAATTTTTCAGATATTATAGCTATCCTGAAAATTGTTATCTTAGGGTAGGTTGCATCATGGTCTCCTGAAGTTGTCTTTCTCTTTAAGACCATTCATTGAATAAACCTATTAGGCGCTTTGGAGCATAGCTGAATATAAGACAGAAATGGTTGGATATAAAAGCAACCGACATACATAGCAGAAACAGCATTTGTAGTCATAATTTGGGTGACTTAACCCATATGCATTCGCTCAGCCTAATAATGTGTTCACTTTCCCTGTTCTGGTCTCCCTTGTAGGGTTTTCCTCTGAAATTGAGGGAGGGTGGGCTGAGCTCTGAAGCATTCTTGCAACATCAGCCAGTCGTCTCACCTTTATAGTTTTGTGATATGTGTGAGCCGTATAATATTCCACTCAACAAAAGAAGCCTGGAAATCATTAGAAGAGAGGACTAATACGTTCTACCCAAGAGTTACAGCCGAATTCCATGGATTTGCATTTATGTGACATGCATCTGACATTAGTGGGAATTCAGTGGGTCACTATAATTTCCCTGAAGCACATCTGCTGAAAAATGTCAAGCTATCTTATAAATGGCCTGTAAGTTCTTCTCCTCTTTGGAAGTTAGAGGAGTTGCTCTATTTTTGGTACATTTGCCATTTTATTTCTTTTTTCTAACAATGTTTCTTTTCTTTTTTAATGCTTTATGAAGGATTTGATTTGAAATGATAAATGGAACACATCTTTTATATCAAATCAAAACTTCATAAGCATATATGCTAAAAAAGAAAGCATAATTTCCTTTTTGGAGAGTCAACACACCTTGATGCCACTCTCCTGGTTTCATTAGCATACCTTTCCTCTCTTCCTCTAACCAAAATGTCTCAGATTCCTCCTGATTTGATATCTCTAAATGGCTGACTTTGACTGGAAGAATTCCCTCTCTCTGTCTGAAAAGAGGACCCAGACATTACTAAAACAAAACACTGCAAAAAGTTAAATTCCGAGGAGAAAGGAAAGTTAAGCATTGCACTTAGTGAGAAATACATAAACAAAAGTAAAGACGTGAAAGAAGCATGAGAGAAGGGTGAGAAAGTGAGATCCTGAGACAAGATGAATGGTGTGTGTGAGCACTCAAACCCAGGAAGTAGCAAAAGGTGGAAGAAAGAATGGGAGCCTTTAGAATAAGACTCTTTGTGGGTTGGGTGGCAGATGTTATCGGTAAAGCCAGTCTGGGGAGTTGGCAGGGGTCCATGCTGTAGATAACACAGTAATAGAATGAACATATTGGAGAAGAGACAGGGCAACCTCTAATCCAAAAATTGTCAGATAAAGAAAAACCAAGACACTTTGAAAAAAAAAAACAAAACACAGTGTCTTTGTTTTTCATCGTCATCTCCTTTATAATGAGGTTTTGATGCATTGAATACACACTTGGAAACACTGTAATCCCATGGTGGTTGTGACTGCAGATTGATAGGTGTGGACAGATCTTTGGTGGGGCAAACAAAACCAGGATCACGTTTTTTGCTCTCAGAATGATCATTTGCTTGGACTTTCCTCTTCTGCCTCCTAGTGGCTCAAAAGCCCACTGCATTCATTGGATTTATTCAGGATGTGAAGATCAGGGGAAATGAAGGATGAGTGCTTTGTCCTTAGGACCTCAGAGGCAAATGGAGCAGAGATGGGGGTGACTGCAGTGGGATAAGGACTCTCTCACCAGGAAGGTGCCATTGACGTAAGAGTTGATGGGAACAGCAGAGCAAAGAGGCTCCCTGTTCCTCAGCTGACCCAACAACAAGCGAGACATCAGATGGAAGGGTATTTATTGGGCAAGGAAAATCAGGGGAAGGCTGGGTACAGTGGCTCTCACCTGTAATCCCAGCACTTTGGGAGGCCAAGGTGGGAGGATCCCTTGAGGCCAGGAGTTCAAGATCAGCTTGGACAACATAGTGAGACCCTGTCTCAGAAAGAAAGAGAGAGAAAAGAAGGAAGAAAAAAGAAAAATTAGCCAGATGTACTGATGTATGCCTGGTGTACCAGCTACTTGAAAGGCTGAGGCGGGAGGATTGCTTGAGCCTAGGAGTTCGAGGCTGCAGTGTGTTGTGATTGCACTCCAGTCTCAGCAACAGAGTGAAACCCTGTCTCAGATTTTTAAAAAAGACTCAAAAGAAAATCAAGGGAGGAGTGGAGACAAGGTAGAAAAGAATGTTCTTTGTTTAGTGCTTTTATCCCTAATGTATTCATTTAGTCATCAAATAAAAATTGAATATATTGATCATGTACAAAGTGATGTTTTTGAAATATGTATCCATTGAGAAATGGCTAAATCGAGCTAATTCACAAGTGCATTACTTCAAATGCTTGTTTTTGTGGTGCAAACACTTAAAATCTACTTTCTTAGATATGTTCACATATTCAATTCCTTGTGATTCAACTATGTTTGCCGTATTGTACAGATCTTTTGAACTTTTTCCTGCTAACTGAAACTTTTTAACCTTTGGCCAACATCTCCCTTTTCCTCTCCACCTCAAGCTTCAAGTTCTGTAAGAGAACATTCCACTCTCTGCTTCTGTAAGCTTGACTTTTTAAGATTCCACGTATAAGTAAGATGATGTGATATTTGTCTTTCTGTGTCTGGCTTGTATCAGTTAACATAATGTCCTCTGGTTCATCCATGTAATCCTGAATGACACAATTTCTTTCCTTTTTTTGAGGTAGAATGATAGTTCCTTATGTGTATAAGCACCATTTTCTGTATTCATTCATCTAATGATGGACATTCAGGTTGATTCCATATTTCAGCTGTTGTGATTAGTGCTGCAGTGAACATGGGAGTGCAGATTTCTCTTCAAAGACTTATTTTTTCCAATCCCAAATACACAAAAGTATCATCCGGCCTCTGTCATGCTGTGGAGACTCTCCTTGATTTATTTATAAACGATTCAGGATTTCTTTAAAGAAGCTGAAATTTTATTTTTACATGCAGAACCATATTTAGAAGTCAAAATATTCAAACAAAACTCACAGAAGAATCTATTCCATCAATATATAATTCCCAGTTAATTGAATGTAGAATGTCATTTGAGCATGAGTTAGTTGTCACAGAGAATAGGCCTTAAAAATGTTCTGGATTTGAAAGTTTTGCATTCAAAACAGTCTCTTAAGATTCTTAATTCTAAGAGACACCATCCCTTTCTCTCTTCAGCCTGTTTTCTTCATTTTGCTTCTCATCCAGTATGTGAAAGGTTGATCAGTTTTAGTTGATGAGGATGACGTGCCCTCTTTCTCCTTGGGGACAGAAGGACGTAAGTTGTGCTCTAAATGAAAATAAGAGTATGATGAGTATCCCAAGGGATGATGGAAAGTTCCAGGGATAAGCATTGAAATTGAGAGCCCAATTCAACTACATTGGAATTAGGGTTCTGGTGATAATTCTGTCAGTATCTGCATATATTCAAGGAAATTAGTCCTTTCGAGTAGGATAATGGAAAAATCTCTAAAAGGCAATCTGAGCGGGATGTTTAAAGACTGTGTGATTATTATGCACTGCATGCCTGTACCAAAAGATCTCAAGTGCCCCACAAATTACTCATAAAGTTTTAAAAAAGTAAGACTACTATACATATTCTGGCCTGCAGCTTTTTTTCCCCTGACATTTGCCTACAAGCCTGTAATAGCACAGGCAGTTCTACGAGAAGCACGAATATGCACATATGTACATGCACGACAGCAGTGATACAAAAACAGATGTGCTGTGTTCTAGTAGAATTGTCTTATTTTTGTCCAATCCAAGGTTAATAAGTTATTAGCTTTATGGAAATGAACCCTAGAGAATAAAACATACAGGTGCAAAGTAATTTTCCTAGGGACTAAATTATAACCAAATAATACTAGCTTAAACCAAGGCAGTACCAGTGAGAATGCAAAGGAAAAAAAAAAAAGAAAAGAAAAAGGTTGTTCTGAATGTCTTGCAGATCCAACAGGATTTGTTGATAGATTGGATACAGGGTGGCAGACAATGAGAAGATTCCAGGACAATACTGGCCAATTAGAAGTATACTTTGAGAACAACAAGAAATAGGCCATATGGCCCAGTGTGGTGGCTCACACCTATAATCCCAGCACTTTGGGAGGCTGAGATGGTGGATCACCTGAGGTCAGGAGTTCAATACCAGCCTGGCCAACATGGTGAAACCCCGTCTCTACTAAAAATACAAAAATTAGCCAGCCATGGCGGCGGGTGCCTGTAATCCCAGCTACTCAGGAGGCTGAGGCGGGAGAATCGCTTGAACCCAGGAGGCAGAGGTTGCAGTGAGCCAAGATCGCACCACTGCACTCCAGCCTGAGCAACAAGAGTGAAACTCCATCTCAAAAAAAAAGAAAAAAGAAAAGAAAGGAAATAGACCATAGGAGGAATAAGTTTAGGGGATGAGGAGATCAAGGTTGGGCATATTAAATTTGAATCCTGTAGTAATCATCAGACAGACAAAGAGAGTGGGCAGATAGATGTGAGTCTGGAGTTTAGGGGAGAGGACCGAGCTGCATGTCATCGCATTCTGTATCTAAAGTCCAAGAAACTGAACAAGATTTCTATGTGAGAGAGTGTGCAGAAAAGTTCTAAGACCCAGAGCCTTCAACCCTCCAATATTTAGAGTGTGGAAAGATGAAAAACAATAAGCAGAGTGCATCTACTATGGTAGCAAGAAAATTGAGAGGTTGAAGTATTCTCCACACCGTAGTAGGCAAAATAATGGCCCCCATGCCCTCAAAACAACAACAAAGCTAACATCCTGTCTGGGTGCGCTGGTTTTCTTGTTTCTCTCTCTTGAACCCATTTCGATCAGAATTTAGCCCCTTCTACTCCATGAAACTACTTATCAGTTCCATTAGTGCCTTGCACTCTGCACTCTCAGGGTTCAATTTGCTGGAAAAGTTTGAATTTTGATTTTGATTTTCCAGAACCATTTGGAGTTCTGGATGACTCTCTCCTTCACGAAAAACATCCCTTACTTTCTGTCTGTATTTGTTTCTTTCCTATTGCTGCTATAACAAGTTATCACAACTTGTTATAACTCTAATGTTAACTCTAGGGAATTAAAAGCAATGCAGATTCATTATCTCACAGTTCTGGGTGCTAAAAGTCCCAAATGTGTTGGCATTCGAAGAGAGAATCCATTTCCTTGGTCTGTCTGTTTGTCTTCTTTTGAAAACTGGCTACATATCTTAGATCTCATTCTCTGTTTCTAACCCTCCATCTTAAAAAACAAACAAACAGGCCGTGCGCGGTGGCTCAAGCCTGTAATCCCAGCACTTTGGGAGGCCGAGACGGGCGGATCACGAGGTCAGGAGATCGAGACCATCCTGGCT
>NW_012117866.1:569814-646184 GCF_000951035.1 Colobus angolensis palliatus | reverse complement strand
CCTGGCTAATTTTTTTTCGTATTTTACTAGAGATGGGGTTTCACCATGTTGGCCAGGATGGTGTCGATCTCCTGACCTCGTGATCTGCTCGCCTTGGCCTCCCAAAGTGCTTGGATTACAGGCATGAGTCACTGTGCCTGGCCAGGATGTTCACTTTTTAAAATTGATTTGTTTTTATTTTATTTTAAAGATGAGGTTTCGCTCTCTCAGATAGGTTGGAGTGCAGTGTCATGATCACAGCTCACTGAAATCCCAACCTCTTGGGCTCAATCCATCCTCTTATCTCACCCTCCTGAGAAGCTGGGACTACAGACATGTACCACCATGCCCAGCTAATTTTTATATTTGTTTAAAGAGGGGTTTTCACCATGTTGCCCAGGCCGGTCATGAACTCCTGGGCTCAGGTGATCCACCGGCCTCAGCCTCCCAAAATGCTGGGATTGTAGGTGTGCTTCCTGACACCAGTTTCTAAGGTCCTTGAGGGCTGTGATCATAGCTCATACTACCTTTCTCTCCCTAGTATCTACCAGACAATAAGCACTTTATGGACAATTAGCCGTTGCAGGATTTTTGGCTCCAAATTGCAAAATGCAAGCTAATTAAAAAAGGAGTGAATCTGTTTACTCATGCATTTTTTTTTTTTTTTTTAGTTTGAGTGAACTCCTGATTCTCAAAATCAGTGAATGCCCAGTTTCATGTAAACCGTGTTTATTTTCACTCTTTACACTTAGCAGCTGTTTCTTTTTCACAAACATTGAAGATTCAATGTTCCCCGAAATATCTATGTATACCTGTATCATAATTCATTACACATAGGTTAGCTGGAATGGAGATATTTTATATTTGTGGCATGCATTTGATCTTGAATTGAAACCTGTAGTTTACAAAAATCTACATATCTTTATATTTTTAACAGATTGTGAAAGTTATAAAAGCAAAACAGTAGAGCTCTATGGTAGAATTTTTTTTTCTTTAGGTCTTTTCATCGGTATTTTAAATGTCTCATTATGAAAAGACCATAAACCATGGTTTTCTAAGAGTTCTGCTGAATTTTGCAATTGGCTGGCCCGTTTTCTAAATGATCCTGTAATCTCCATTTATTAGTTTTCTAGAGCAGCCATAACAAATGACCACAAATGTGATGGCTTTAAACAAGAGAAATTTACTCTTTCATAGTTTGGGAAATCAGATGTTTAAAATAAACGTGTTGACAGGGCTGCCTTTCCCTGGGTGGTTCCAGAAAGATCCTTTCTTGCCTTTTCAGCTCTGGTGCCCTCGGTGTTTGTCTCTGTCTTCACAAGGCTATCTTCCCTCTGTTGTATGTGGCCTCTCCTTTTCTTATACAGACACCAGTCATTGGATTTAGGGCTATACCCTCAATTCAGGATAATTTTATCTGCAGGTCCTTAACTAATTATATCTGCAAAGGCCCTATTTTCAAATAGGGTCACATTCCGAGTTTCCAGGTGGACGTGTATTTCTGGAGGATATTACTCAACCCACTCCACCCATCACATCATTATTGCAATATATATGTATGAATATAGGTGTTTCACATGTTTTCATGACATATGTGTGCACAGCCACTGTATTCAGGATGCCACCTGGCTTTCTCCTTGCTAGGCCACGCTCTGGCAAGAAGATCTGAGGACAGTCTGGGATTCTTCATCTCCTTCTTGCATCCTCTTTGCTTTCAAATAATGCAGTCATGCAGTATCTAAAAGTTTATTTCCTGAGCCTTTAAAACTTCTCCATCAGTTTGACAAGGAGTAAAAGCGTTTTTCCCCATTGGCCACAAAACTTGTGCTTTTGCTCCAGCAATACGCAGAGCTATATTTCATACTTCCTTCCTAAATTACAGGCTGTAAATATAAAGCAAAACCTTTTACCTTGCTATATTGTTCCCACCTTTTCCTTCTATTATTAAGTCTGATTACAAATGCTTATTAATGCTCTGCCTTGGAATTGCAATTTGGGCATGTGCCATCTGAAAATGGAGGTTCCTAAAAATTAAAATCAAAGATTAATGCAGGTTTTAAAAAAGGGACTTATTCAAATATATCTCAAGTTTTAAAACGACTCATGGACTTTTAATGCAATGAATGGCCTTGTAATGCCTCATTTTTTTTTTTTTCAAACTCAACTGTTTCATAGCCTTCTCTTTAGAACATATCTGATTTGCCAGAACCCAAGATTTGTGAGATGATGTTATTTTTTGTTTTTACTTTCTCTTCACCCCACGGTACCATGAAGAGATCATGTAACATCCTTTCCTGGTTTTAAAGACCGGTGAGTAAAGATTACGTAACGTTCAAACAAGTCAGGTGTTCTACAGAAGATGGTGTTAATGGTGTCTGATTCACAGACGCTGCCTTGACCCCTACTGGTGGTAGGACCTATATTCTCGTGAGATCCAACTTTAGGCCATGGATTACAGGACCTAGGTGGAGAAAAATGATACCTAAACCTCATGAGATCTTAATTCACTGATTGGCGGGAGAGATACTTTTCTTTCAGATGATATCATCTTACTGCATCTCCAGCAGAGTGTTTGACTGGTGAAAATAAAAATGGCCATTATAGAGAAGTTCTATAGACTTTTAAAAATTTTACTAGGATGATGCCAGAAATTCCTACTGTAGAAGCAGATACATATGTGTGTGTGTATGTATATATATATATATATTTCTGAATTTGAGATGTTGATTATTGGTAGAGATTCATTCATTTGAATAGAAATAAACTTGCCTTACTTTTGGCCAGCATGAATGCTCTCATTTGCCACAGGTTGGCAAGCTTATTGGTTTAAATGTAAAGTATCTTGTGGGTAAGATTAACAGCAGGTTTTTATAGTACCAAAACTTCTTTCTTTTTTATTATGATATTTAGGAGAGTCTTTTTGACTCTGAGATACTTTATATTGCAGAATAATAGTTCTGGTGCAAGTACAGATTAATAGATTATTAAACACTTTTAAGATATGGATGGAAGAGTACAAATAGGATATTATTAATGAGTCCCATTTACTATTCTTTGATTCGCAGTGGAATTTTCATTTAACTTTTGAATATACCAGTGATAGGAAGTTAGTAGTGTTTGCCTGTAATTTATCCTGAGCTTATTCATTTGAAGTTCAAATTTGAAACCTTCCTCTTGTTGTTTGGTAAATAGAGATTACTGCGATTCGAAATGAGTAATCCCTAAATTGATGTAGAAAAAGATATTTGAGACTGGGCACAGTAACTCTCGCCTGTTATCCCAGCACGTTGGGAGGCTATGGGAGGTGGATCACTTGAGGCCAGGAATTTGAGACCATTCTGGCCAACATGGCAATATACCCCATCTCAACTATGAATACAAAAATTAGCTGGGCATGGTGTGACAAACATGTAATCCCAGCTGCTTGGGAGGCTAAGACCCAAGAATCGCTGGAGCCTGGGAGGCGGAGGTTGCTATGAGCTAAGATTGTACCACTGCTGCACTCCACCCTGGGTGACAGAGCAAGACTCTGTCCACACAATCAATCAATCAATCAATAAAAATAAAAAATAAAAGAATTTTGATATATTTGTATTGTCCAAAAAGTATAATTCAAATACTTAATACAGAAGGCAGTAGGATCACTAAACGACGGACCCATTCATCAATTATAACAGATGGAAGGGTCTTTGTTAGAGTCCTGGAGGCCGATTGAGCTAGGGGCTACCATTTTAAATTGCAGGTTCATAGAGGAGATCCAGGAGGTCTAAAGGTAGGGGTCTAGAAGCAGGAAGCACCCCCACTCCCACCCCCAAATTAATGAGAACAACACTAACTAGGCAGCAAAGAGATATTTCCTCATCTCAGCAGTCAGCACAATGGTATTGAAGGTTGCTAGATAAATGCAAGTTTTGTAGTCACTCACCTGCAAGTTATAGGCAAGATAATATTTACCTGTACTCCTACGGGAAATTAGCCCTAATTGACTGCTCTTAATCAGAACATGACATTTCAACCATGACAATTCATGGTTAGAAATATATCCCACTTGCTTCACTTTGTGAATCTCCATCTCATTGGAATAACTGGACATGGAATGCATTTGAAACTGAGCCTCAAGTTCAAATCACCACAGAACCTAAACAGAAAATGTAAGAGAGACAAAACAGAAGAAAAATGCAAATGCAGGATAGAGAGTTATGATTTAGATGTGTTCATTCTGTGAACAGAGGGCAGATTCTCTTGAATCTGGCTGAAATAGGGGCCTCCAGTTTTGTGAAAGTGGTTTATGTCTTCATACATGTTCCCTTGGGCCTGGACAACCAACCACATTTGGCAAATGAAGAAATGAAGGCTTGTGGTCAGGGTCACAAAACTTGACAGTGGCGGAAGTGGATCCAATTTCCAATCAAATTTATGACCATCTTGGCCACAATTATACTGCAACTCAATTGCTTTTCTTCCAATCAGTACCCACCCACCAGAATGTCAGCCCTTCAAGGGCATGAATTGTTGTTTGTTTTGTTCATTGTTGAGTCTTGGGAGCCTGGGCCAGTACAGTGAAAATCTCAATTGTTGACATTCTCAGTAATGCACAAGAAATCGTGTTTTCAAATCATGGAAATCATATCCATTAGGATGGCTGTTAATAAAGTAAATGTAAAATAAGAAGTTGTGATGGAGATGTGAAGAAACTGGAACTCTTTCACATTGCTGGTGGGAATATAAAATGGTACAGTCATTGTGGAAAACCCTTTGGCTGTTCCTAAAAAAAATAAACATAAAACTATCATCTGTGATCCAACAATTCTACTTCTGGGTACATACTCAAAAGAATTGAAAGCAGGAATTCAAAGAGATATTTGTATGTGCAGTCATTAACCATGTTATCCACAATAGCTAAAAACTGAACTTTTGAAATAGCCAACTGTCCATTGATGGATGAATGGATAAAAAAGTGTACACACACACAGGGACACACTGCTGAAATGGAGTATTATTCAGCCCTAAAAGAAAGGAAATTCTGATAAATGCTACAACATAAACAAACCTTGAGGACATCATTCTAAGAGAAATAAGCTACAAGCTAGTCACAAAAGGACAAATGCTGTATGATTTTACCAATATGAGGATGCAGAGTTGTCAAATTCACAGAGGCAAAAAGTTGAATGATGTTTGTGGGGCTGGGAGGTAAAGAGAATGGAAAATTATTTCCTGATGGATAGAGTTTCAGTTTGGAAAGGTATAAAATGTTCTGGAGACCGATGATGGGGACAGTTGGACAATAATGTGACTGTTCTTAAGGCCACTCAATTACACACCAAAAAACTAGTTAAAATGATCAATTTCATATTATCTGTATTGTATCACAATAAAATAAATCATTATGGTATCTGTGATTTAATTGACTCTTTGTAACGTCACCATGTTAGAGCATGTTCAGTATCACATATCCTGCAGTATTGGAATGGACATGGTAATATTTGAGTGGCAGAAATAAAGTAACTTTTAAAAACCCATTTCTATGTATTCACATAATCTTATATTTCATGTAAGTGAAATCATACACTCTGTATCACGTTTCTTTCTCCTAATAAAATGTTTACAAGGTTTACAAGGTTCATCCACATTGTAGCATGTATTAATCAGTACTGTATGCTGGTTTATGGCTGGATACTATTCCATTGTATGATAGACCATATTCTATTATGTTTATCTATTTTTCACTTGATGGATATTTGGATTCAATTCACAGAGACAGAAAGTAGATTAGTGGTTGCTGGTGCTTGGAACAGGACTATAGGGAATTAGCGTGTCATGGTTACAGAGTTTCAGTTTGGGAACATGAAAAATTTCTAGAGACAGATTCACAAAAATGCGAATGTACTAAATGCCATCAAACAGAACAGTACACTTTAAAATGGTTCACTTTATGTTATGTGAATTTCATCTTAAATAGAAGAAAAATAAATTCTGAAGTTGTCATATACTTCACTGGGATACTCTCTTTAAAAGTGTAGAAAAGGTCCTGAAAGTGTCATATAAACAAACTAAACAACAATCAAACAAAACATGTCAATGTACCCCTCAGCATCCTGACATGGAAGACTAAACTCAACTGTTCCCAGGGCTCTCTTCTTCCTTATCTGTTACTTTCAGAGGCATTTTAGCTTAGGATTTAATTTGACTGTTCACAACCCCAGTGTCTCCATTTGATCTCAGAGCAAACTTGAGCTGATAATTAAATTTCCATGCTTTCGACCAGGGAAAGACTTTAAGAAATTTCTTTGAAACTGTGAACTTGTAGAAAGGAGAAAATTTTATATGTATCTAGCTTCTATCCATTCCATTTGTCATATGGTCAGAAATTACATGATGCAAGCATGCCCCTTACAGGGCCCTGGGCTCACAGCTACATGGTATATTTTGTATTTGCTTCCACCATTTTGTTAGCAAATAGATATACTTACTAACAAAATACGTGTTTTAAGAAATAAAATTAAGAACAAAATAATAACATGTTTTAAGAAAACATGCTTTTATTTGCCTTTTATGTTTTGCTTAAAAAATGTTTATAAATTTACGGGTGTGACAAATTCAGTTTTGTTATATGGGTATATTCATAGTGGTGGTGTCTGGGCTTTTAGTGTACCCATCACCTGAATAGTGGAACCGGTATCCAGTAGGTAGTATTTGATCCTTCATGCCCCTTCTTCCTGTTTGCACCTCCTCACATTTTATAGTCTCCAGTGTCTATTATTCCACTCTGTATGTTAACGTGTACCTGTTGTTTAGCCCCCACTTATAAGTAAGAACATGAGTATTGGACTTTCTGAGTTATTTCACTTAGGATAGTGGCCTCCACCCAGTTTCATTCATGTTGCTGCAAAAGACATAATTTCATTCTTTTTTATGACTACTACTGAGTTGTATTCCATGGATATATAAACCGTGACTTATATAAACATTTATATATCCAGTCATCTGTTGAGGGACACTTAAGTTGATTTCATGACTTTGCTGTTGTGATTAGTGTAGTGATCAACATACGAGTGGAGGTGTCTTTTTGATAGAACCATTTCTTTTCCTTTGAGTAGAAACCCACAAGTGGGATTGCTGGGCTAAATGGTACTTCTAGTAAGTCATTTGGGGAATCTCCATACTGTTTTCCATAGAGGTTGTATTAATTTACCTTCCCACCAACAGTGTATAACTGCACCCTTTTCTCAGCGTCTTTGCCAACATATGCTGCTGTTTGACATGTTTCAAAATGTCATTCATTTTCATCTTATAATTACTTTAAAATGATGACTTTTAACACAGAAGGGAAAGATAAAGTTGGTAATCTTTTTTAATGCCATATAATTTCTAGTTACAAGACCATAGATAAGCCCCATGCTGAAGAGAGGTGGGTAAAAATAGCTCGTTTGAGATGAAGTACATTTGGGAAGATAAAATTGTTTTTAGGATGATGAAGATGTTTGATGTCTAACTTTGGTCTAGCTTTTCTAACTTTAAGTGTATTCTTCACATCTGCGCAAATTATTCACTTTTTAAACCACATGCCAATACATTACTTACATTGACTTGGTTTATAATAAAATTTGGGACTATTAGTGGATGATTTTTACTGCAAGAATTGTTAATCTGGCATTTGGATCTGGTATTTAGATTACTTTATATTTTCAGCTGCATATGCAACGATTAGATATCTGCCCACACTTTTTCCTTCCCACTGTGGAAAATACACACTGTATTAAAGTGACAGGTTTTCCTATTTTCACCCCTTAGACTTGAGTTATTTTCTCATCATTATTAATGATCTCATCATTATTCTCATAGAACCTGTGCTTTGTTCCTGGCTCCGGCTTGAACACTGTGCAAAAATCTATCCTATAAGATTTAGTCAAAACTGTTGGCTGTGTAGGCACCTAGTAGAAACTTCCCTTTTCCCCTCTGAGGGTTCACTGAAAAATCAACTTTAAAAAGGCAGAATAATTGAAGAAAAGGCATGCAAATTTCCTTTAATGTGGATAGCTTGGCAGGAAGGAGTAGGAGAATGATTACCCCATAACTTAATGGGGTAGATATTCTTATATATACTCTACTTCCTAGAAGAAAAGGAGGTGAGGACTCCTGGATGATACTTAGGGGAACAGTAAATGATTTTTAGGGGAATTAAGTGGGCTTGAAGAACATACAGTGGCTTAGAACAAAGTCTGTTGGGCTTGCAGAGCAGACAGTGGTTTGTCACAAAAGTCTGTCCAAGTGTGTTGACAGACTTCAGTCTTTCTTCCTGCGACATGAGTTCAGTTACTAGAATCTCGGGGAAGGGACCAGCGGTCATTGTTTTTTTCTTTGATGGGTCCAGACATTAGGCAGATAAACAGCTTCAGAAAACGACTTCCTCCTGTGCTTTGGGGGTCACAGAGGGTTGACAGACAAGAGGGAGTGGGAGAAGATGAGAGAGACCTTGAGGCTTCTTCTTCAGTTCAGCACATCAAAGTACCATAGTTTGGAGTATGGGTTTCTGAGTCCCAACAGCTGGGTAGTGAAGACCACCTATGACGGTTCCGATGCAGACAGCCAAAGGCTCACTTCTCTGGGAGGGAGCTAAATGCCACTCAGGGGCACATCCTCATCTCAAATGTCTTTGTTGTATTGATGACAGTTGGCACTCAGATTGCATGTATCCCTTGTAGTTTCAACCATTGGTTGACATGACCTTAAAGGCCCAAGCTATGTCTTCATTGGTCCATTTTTTGGAGGAATGCATTTTACTTCCGCAATGCAGCAGAGCTATTAACCGTTCATCATGCCAGTAAGAGAGTCCCCGGGATCTGCACTGGGACAGAATCCCCATTCACTGCCTTGTCTCACTTTTGTAGTTTGTTTTGTTTTGTTTGAATTTGTTTTAGTTTTTCCAAATAATCTGAAGGTAAAATATAATTGAAAAAAAGCACTTATCTTGTGCTATCAGGATAAGTAAACTAGTGCAGTTCCAGAAACATCTAACCAAATGTTGTTTTCTTGCTGGATTGCAATATTGATAGGCACGTGGGATAATATCTCATGTAAATTCTGAAACATCTAATTGAATCTTGATCCTTCATCTTGACCCTCTTCTCAGTGGGCTACATTTATCCCTAAAGAGCAACATTCTGTCAATCCTTAGGAACGTGAAGCATTACAATCTGCAGAGCAAATTACCAGCAGGAGAAAGTATTACCTAATATTCAAAAGCATGTCTTTTGTGTGAATGATCTTGAAGCCCCAGGGAATGGGGGAAACAGGGTTAGAAGTGCATAAGCCAAGAACCTTGTTTGATCCAGCAGTTTCCGGTTTCCAAAACCCTACCCATGCAGTTCCAAGAAGAAAATAACAAATTGGCATCACTTAATGTTTAGTGATAGAAAAAGAAAAGCACGCCTTTGTTCATTTTCTACTCTTCTCATTTCCTGCTTCACCATTCCTATCAAATGAAACATTTTATTTTCATTTCCTCTCTGTAACTTGTACTATTTCTGTGAATAGACGATGTGCTTAACATATTGCTGTTTGTGAGTACAGACACTCTTGCTATCATCAAAAGAGATAGTATCCATTTGAGAAACATCTAGTGTATGAGGACAAGTTTTATTTTCATTTTTCTCTTAAGTTGTGTTTTATCTTTTAAATGTAGTTGTAAAATGACAGAACATGGGATCACAAAGAGACACAAAATTCATAATTAATAAATGTGATTTTGTATTTATTTTACGTATGCAAGGGGCACATTTGTGTAGGAGTTCAAAAACATTAAATGATTTTAAATCTCCTTTCATTCATTTAATAAATGTCTTTTGAGGTCAGATGTAAACAGACAACTTGTTCCACTTGTTTCTTGTTTTTAGGGAACTTCCACCTCAACATGGGAAATAAACAAAGACCCTACTATTTCTTTACAAGTTTCTTAGTGAAACAGGGTATTTCCCTGACCCCTTCACAGGTGGGAACTGGAGTGCACTGGTGCTGGAAGTAGCCGGCTGCTTCTGGGCCAGCAGGGGTGAACTCTGCTCACTCGCTGCTCCACCCCTTGTGGTAGGGGAAGCACAAGTGAGCAGGTACAGGAGCCAGGGCGAGCAATTTTGGGCTCCAGCAAGAATGAACTTCATACCAGCCCCACGGCAGCATCTAGTAGAGGGTAGCCTGCAACCGCTGAAGCCCCAGAGGAAATGTTACGCTGCCTGTTTGGCTTTGCCATCCGTGGACAGCATAAGTGTTAACAGCTCAGTGGAGGGTCAGTGTGACAGCCTTTTGCGCCCACATTCATGGCACCCAAGTTCTTGTCCTGAGGAGGGAAATTAAAGAAAAATAAAATTTAAAAGAAAGAGAAATAGGTTTTCCTGTATTAGGCTGACTTGTCCCAGAGGCAGCAACAGGCACAGTCCAGACCCAGGAAAAGTGATAATAGATAATATTATCTGATGTGCTCTGGAAACTCTCCCAGCACTCCCTCAACATAGGGAGAAGAAAAACAAATTTTCCTTTGTTTTATGGAATGAGTTTATAGATTCCTGTTCTCTGTAACTAGTGACTTCAAGTATTGTGTTTTATCCAAAAAGTACAATGAAGGTCGTGAGAAGCCTGATTAGGCCTGAACTATAGCTACCTGGGCACCGTAGTGAAGGTTATGAAATAAACCAGTGCAAGGCACTTTAGAGCGAAACCTAGATAACAGACATCAGGGTTGCTTGGCAATGGTCATGTGCAGTCCTGAGTTTGTCCTGCCTCTGTATCCCCGCTTTCACGCCACCGTAAGCTTGCTTCGAGCTAGCCCACCCCCTTTTGTGAAGTGTGTATGAAAGTCAAGTGCTGTCTTTGTTCCAGTCCCAGTCATTGGACATTGAGTCTACTGGGTCAGAGTGCACTCAATAATAAAGATATCCTCCTGTATACACCCCAAGGTCTCTCTCTGGTCCTCTTGATCCCGCAACAGTCTGACGTCCAGGAGGAATGAGGTCACATGAACAGATTGAAGATGGTAAATGCAGGGGATTTTATTGCTGGTGAAAGTAGCTCTCAGCAGGGAGGGGAACTGAAAACGGGATGGAGTGGGAAGATAATCTTCCCCAGGAGTCTCGTCATCCCCGGCCAGAATCCTCTCCAAAGCTATGCCATCAAGCTGTCCCTCTGAAGTCAAGCCACTTCTGTCTGATGTCCAACCATAATCTCCAATGTCCAACTGCTTCTCCCCTCTCCAAGCTATGCCTGGAGTTTTTATGGGCACAGGATGTGGTGCAGGGCAGGCCATGGGTGGTTTTGGAAAAGGCAACAGTCGAGTGGGAAAACAGGAATGTAAATTCTCACTTTGGGCCGTGGTTGCATACTTTTTGGCTTGAGGGCGGGGCTCTCACCGCGAACCCATTCTCTTCTGCCCAGAATTTCCCTGCCTCCTGTCCCTATCTGTTTTGTATTTATTTTAGGTATGTAAGAGGCACGTTTGTATGGAAGTTCAAAAGCATTTAATTATTTTAAATCTCTTTTATTGATTTAATGAATGTCTTTTGAGCTCAGACGTAAACAGGCAAGTGCAGCTTATAGCTGCAGTGAACACTGAAAATGAAGTACTCAGACAATTCCAGCTGAACGGGGCAGGGAACAGCTCTTCTGAGAGAGTGCCGCCCCAAGATCCATCCACCCGAATATTTATTGAGAGAGCTTGTTTAAACTACAATTCAGATGAACAAAAGACATCCACCAGGTGGCTGTTTGCGGTCGGGTCAGGAGGCACGTATGACCTTGTAAAAAACACTCAAACCACATTCTTAGGAGGCTGTGTTCAGCACTATTTGTCACACATACTACTCCCTGTCCTGTTTTCAGGGACAAGGAGTTATAGTCTCATGCACAAACAACATGCACACCACGCCTCAGTATTTTTCCATACCTCGACCTCAAATATCTTCTACATTAGCTTGAATATGTTGCCGTGCACCCCCTACAGGAAGTCATTACACATGTTTCCTGGTTTTAGGGGAGCTTCCACCCTAACATGGGAATTAAAGAGAGATTCTACTAGTTCCTTTCAAGTTTCTTAGGTAACAAATTAGATATATTCTATACCCCTTAGTGGTGAGTGCTCATGTTGTCAAATTAGCATTTGTTTTCAAATGAGATTAAAACACAACAGTGATGTTTAAATGTTTCTACTATTAGAAAATCAAATAAATGTATTCTACCTTGGATTTTTCCTTTATTTCTTTATAGAGTTCTGGTTTGCAACAAAGTTTTATTAGTAGCTGATTGACCTTCCCAAGAGTTCAGGCAGGATTTGATGGTGAATGTACACTTAGTGGTTTCCATATTTTTTTTAAAAGCATGACTCTGAATGAGCTCCCAGGCTCTCAGGTCTTCTAGTTCTTTCTGAAATGGTCCACAACATGATAGTTTTAAAATTGAAAAATTAAATGCTTTTATTTCAAACCCCACTGATCTAAAACCAAGAGGTGTACCTTTCATGAACACACTTAATTCTGCAGGTGAAAAATTTTCTTCCAACAGTTGTCTATGATAGTGATTTATAAGTCAGCGATTTGCTCTAAAAATGTGTCTCTTTCTAAGCATCACAAGAGGTAATTTAAATTATGCTATTTCTTAGTAAGCATGTTGATTGAACCCCACATATTTCTACTTATTCTACACCAAACACAGACTCTCTTTTATTTTTACTCCATTGACTTGGTTTATACAGTTTACATAGCCAATTTTGTATGTCTAAAAGTGCCTGACCATTTTACTAGATGGCATGGTGATATGGTTTGGCTGTGTCGCCACCCAAATGTCATCTTGAACTGTAGTTCCCAAAAGCCTCATGTGTCATGGGAGGGAGCCAGTGGGAAGTAATTGAATCTTGTGTTGGTTACCCTCATGATTTTCTCATGATAGTGAGTTCTCATGAGATCAGATGGTTGTGTAAGGGGCTTTTCCTCCTTTTGCTCGGCACTTCTCCTTGCTACCACCATGTGAAGAAGGACATGTTTGCTTCCCCTTCCGCCACGATTGTAAGTTTCCTGAGGACTTCCCAGCCATGCTGAACTGTGAGTCAAACTTTTTTTCCTTTGTACATTACCCACTCTCGGGTATGTCTTTATTAGTAGCATGATAATGGAAATTGCTACTGAGAGTGGGGTGCTGCTGTAAAGATACCCAAAAATGTGGAAGTGACTTTGGAACTGGGTAACAGGCAGAAGTTGGAACAGTTTGAAGGGCTCAGAAGACAGGGAGATGTGGGAAAGTTTGGAACTTCCTAGAGACTTGTTGAATGGCCTTGACCAAAATGCTGATAGTGATATGGACAATGAAGTCCAGGCTGAGGTGGTCTCAGATGGATATGGGTAATTTTTTGGGAACCAGAATACAGGTGACTTTTGCTATGTTTTACCAAAGAGACTGAAGGCATTTTACCCCTGCCCTAGAGATATGTGGAACTTTAAACTTGAGAGAGAAGATTTAGGGTATCTGGTGGAAGGGGAATGTGGGGTTGGAGCCCCTCCACAGAATCTCCACTGGGGCACTGCCAGGTGGAGCTGTGAGAAGAGGGCCACCGTCCTCCAGACCCCAGAATGGTAGAGCCACTAACAGCTTGCATCATGAGCTTGGAAAAGCCACAGACAGTGCCAGCCCATGAAAGCAGCTGGGGGCAGGGGAATTTACCCAGCAAAGTCATGGGGGCGGAGCTCCCAAGGCCGTCGGAGTCCACCTTTTGCATCAGCATACCTTGGATGTGAGACATGAAGTCAAAGGAGATAATTTTAGAGCTTTAAAATTTAGCTGCCTTGCAAGATTTCGGACTTGCATGGGATCTGTAGCCCCTTCATTTTTGTGAATTTCTCACATTTGGAACAGGTGCATTTACCCAATGCCTGTACCCCCATTGTATCTTGGAAGTAACTAACTTGCTTTTCATTGTACAGGATCTTAGGCAGACTTGCCTTGCCTCTGATGAGACTTTGAACTTGGACTTTTGAGTTATTGCTGGAATGAGTTAATACTTTGGGGGACTGTTTGAAGGATACGATTGTGTTTTGAAATGTGAGGACATGAGATTTAGGAGGGACTAGGGGCAGAACAATATGGTTTGACTGTGGTACCCTCAAATCTCATCTTGAATTGTAGTTCCCTTAATCTCCACATGTTGTGGGAGGGACCCAGTGACAGGTAATTGAGTCATGGGGGTAGTTACCCTAATGCTGTTCTTGTGATAGTGAGTGAGTTCTCACAAGATCTGATGGTTTTATTAGGGGCTTTTCTCCCCTTTGCTCTGCATTTCTCCTTGCTGCTGCCATGTGAAGAAGGACATGTTTGCTTCCCCTTCTGCCATGATTGTAAGTTTCCTGAGGCCTCCCCAGCCCTGAGAAACTGTGAGTTAATTAAATCTCTTTCCTCTATAAATTACCCAGTCTCGGGTATGTCTTTATTAGCAGCATGAGAATGGATTAATACACGTGGCACATGGCACACATAAATCATTCTGGGGTGAAAAAGCCAGTTCTAGAATGTTTTCTTACTCAGAAATAAGGGTATTCATTGGGAAGTCATCTTCTAGATAAAGTCATGGCAAGCTGTGGCAGGGGAGGTTTCTGTAGATCAAACATCCTTGTATGTGTCTGTAAATATTATCTGAGTCAGTACTCACCATCTAATAAATGCCCCATGTGTTATAGTTATTAAATGTTAGATATTTAGACACGATTCATACATCAGATGTGTCACATAAACTTGCAGAGTGTCTGTGAAGGGGCATGGATATCTTAGGTTAGTAATTACCAAACCATTTTCCAAAGTGGAATTGATCTTTGGTCTTAGAATTGAGATGTCTGCCTGACCTAAAGAGAAGGTATCAACAGGAAGAAACAATATAAAACAAATTTTTATATTGTTCTCTTAGCCAAAGGAAGATAAATGTCTGGAGATGTTTGGTTACACAGAGGAGAATGAAATTAAAACACACAAAACAAAGCTATTCTCCTATTAATATGATTTACTATACAAGACATACTAATTGACATTGTAAGAAAATACAAGTTGGTTTAGAGGTACAAAAATGCAGTTAGATAGAAGGAATAAGTTCTAGGATTGGTTAATGCAGTGGGGAACTGTATATTTCAAAATAGCTGGAAGAGAAGAATTAGAATATTCCTAACCCAAAGAAAAGCTAAATATTTGAGAAGATGCATATCCCAGTTATCTGATTGGATCATGACATATTGTTTACAGGTAGGACCATATCACATGTACCTCTAAAATTTGTTCAAATGTATTATATTGATAATAACCCAATAAATGGCAAAAGACAGCATTTCCAATAGAATATATTTCTATTAATAGCTTTTTACCACGGAAGTAAAAACTTTCTACTTAACCATAACTATAGCAAATTCTTGCTGTGGTAACTGGGGTTTTTTTTAGGCTTAAGTATTTTAATTATATTTCAGATCAATACTTGCTAATATTAAAATGTGTATTGTATAGCTGACAGACTAATTAACAAACCTTTTTATTATGGCTTTTGCTGGCTTAGGGTATGGTAAAATTATTTATGAAACTTTAGGAAAAAAGACTTTGCTTTTTTCTTTAGGGTTATGATGTATAGTTCAAACTAATTAGGAAAATTAAAGAACTAAAATGTTTTATAATTATGCTGATACTACAAGTAATTAAAAATATGGCTTTCACTCCGTCCTCCAGTCCTACTTAAGATATTTACATGCAATGCCCAATCCAGTTCACAAAAGCAATATAAAGAGAAGGTGCTATGTTTTTTTAATTCCCCTTTACAACAGTAAAGCAAAGTTTAAGTTCATTCTTATTGATAACCTGACTGGTAATCTTTGGTGATATCATTGGAATCCAGTTGGTTTCTCTCCAGAGGCACCTGCCATTTGGATTTGTTGCCTTAGTGGTTGATATCAGTCAGGACTTCTTCTTAAGTAAAAAAAAAAAGTATTTAATGCTAGAGCTTCTTTTCCACTTCAAACTTTAATGAGTGGTGCCGTTTACCTGTATATGGGAGAGAATCCTGCAAAAAGCGAGAGCTGTCCGGTGTTGCTTAGTGTTCCTGAGAGTATAGTATTTTCGGTAATGTTAACTCATATCCCTAGGGCTATGGAGGGGGTCACATATTTTGATTCAATTAAATATTAACAATTGAGAAAAACCTTGATTGTCTGAAAAAACTGAGTGAGATGACCCAGCAAGTTGTGTAACAGTTGGGGAGTTTGCAACAGTCTATGGAAACCCTTAGACTCTAGAGTAAGAGAAAATTTTCATTGACCCTAGCACACTGTTAGTTTTACTCAGGGATGGCAACTTTGGCTAATACATTTCTCCAGATACCGGTATGATAATGATAATGCCATGCTTGTAACTCACTTTGTGACTACCAAATATGTTGTTCTGAAATGGCATCTGTTATCCCATCTCTCTCTTACAAAAATCCTATGAGACCATTACTATTATCTTTATTTTCTTTGAAAAAATACCACCAGAGTCCCCTTATACTTGAATAAACTTGGGTTTATTGACTCTTTTATGTATTTCTATATATTTTATTACTGTTTGATTTTAGAGACAGGGTCTTGCTGTGCTCCCCATGCTGGTGTGCAGTGGTGTGATCATAGCTCATTGCAGCCTCCAACTCCTGGGCTCAAGCGATCCTCCCACCTCAGCCTCCTGAGTAACTAGTACTTCAGTTGCTCACCACTACATTCGGCTAATTTTTAGTTTTTTTTTTTACAGGTGTGTTTTCATTATGTTGCCCAGGCTGGTCTTGAACTCATGAACTCAGGTGTTCCTCCCACCTCTGTTGACTGTCTACAACAAGGAAGAATATGTACCATGTACCATAGGGGATGTCTCAGTACAAGAAAGAATTGGGACTTGTGTTAAATGATTTACAGAGGATTCTGAGAAACTAGGCTTGGCTTTGCAATTGATGCTATCAGGAAGTGTGGGCAATTCTATGACTGGTTATCTTATTCAATCTCATGTAAGAGAAGGAAAAGTGAAGCATGGGTTAAAGCAATGGTTGGTGAAGAAACAACAGCCACTGATGACAGCCAGCACAGGTGGACACTTGGTCATGTTTGAGTGTTTGGATAACCACCTTTAACCACCTTTTTTGTGTGAGTGTCCAGACATGATCACAGTGTGGTCTTTGTTTTGTCTTGTTCTATCATGATCACACAGTGATTTTGCCTGTGTGAAAAAATTCCATGATTTTTTTTTTTTTTTTATGTTCAACAGGACAATGGCACAACCTAGCTGCAAGGCACAGACCAACTCCCAGCATTGCCAGGGCTTAGGGTACATTGCCAGGTCAGCTGCTGACCAACAAGGGCTGCTTTTCTCTTTTGTGAGTAATTGAGAATTAAATAAACTGAGTAACATGCCTGAAATCCTACAGAGAGCTGGAGATAATACTGGAGTCTCAATAAAGACTATACGGGAGAGTCTATCCCATTAATCTCCAGGCTTTTTTCTAAGAAACCAAACGCCAGTATTTTATTTGTTGCAGAAAAGAGATATCCTATGGTCAACACAATCTTCAGTGGGAGTTAATTTTAATCAGGTTCTTTAGAATTCAGGAAGGCTGGAAAAAAGAGGAGTTGTGTAACTCACGTACTGGGAGGCATCTTCTGTGGCCAGTCAGCAGACACCATCTGCATTGGAGAGATGCAGGCATCTTAAGGATGGGAGAATTCCATTTATAGCCCAGGACCCCTTCGTCCATGAGCGTAGCTTGGATAGGGATGGCCCATATTAATGTCTTTGACTCTTGGTTTTTTTGTTACATTCTGTATGACTGACTCATATTTGTCCACATTGACATATTTGTTCTGTGATTCTGATCATTGTGGCCATGTTTTCCTAGAACAAAGGGCTTAGGTTAATTTTTGCAGAGTAATGACATTTTCTGTTGCAGCCAAACTCCGTAGAGCAGTATTGTTCCTACTTCTTGTTTTCGTCCCGTGGCGATTGAACATGCAAGCCACATTCAGGAGTAGGGTCTGAAATTCCCCAAGAGCCAGCCAGCAATAATAGTGTAAATCTAATGCATGCCCTTGAAACACTAAGGGATAAATTCATGTGCATTTGTTCTTTTGGGGTTTGAAGAACCAGATGACATGCAAAAGAAAAATATTGACAAAAGACATCTCATCATTTACTTTCAATTGTTAAGTTTGATTTTCATGCATTCAACCTTAGTTTTTTTAACAGGTAAATGATTCTAGTTTGTGAGAGCCAGAAGCGTGCACAAATAAACCTTATTTAACAAATTAATCTCATATTTTCTTGGTTCTGATGATTGAATATTGCTTATTTTAAAAAGGTTATGAGCAAACCAAAGTTATCATAGTTATTTTTAAAGTGACAGCATGGCTGAGGTATCAAAATATGTTTAAAGATTCTAAGAGAAACAGGTTAGAAAACAAGATGACTGACAGCTTTTTAGGTTATTAGATACAGAAAATTATACTTAGATTTATTTAGGTTGAAAATTAATCCTACAGCATTTAAACCAGCTGGGAGAGCTTATGCTTTCACAAGAGTGTTCAAGCTGCAACTAAGGCCATTGGCCAACGGTAGACAGAAAAAATGGTTATTTCTTCTCTTTCAGAACCAAGTGTGACTGATCAACCACAAAAGATCAGCGGGGGTATTCAGGCCTAGGTCATCTTGGTGGCAACTTGGGTTTTAGTTTGCTTTCAGGCTCATTGCTGGAAAAGGCTGTTCAGAAGCTTCCTCTACAACAAGGGAGAGGACAGTGCGTGAGTACAAAGCAGAAAGATGCAGTGCTTTCTACAGCACTGAGTAGGCAAATTGTGCAGAGTTTTCAGTAGAATCTACTTAACACGAATCCATGCATTTGCATTTTATTAAAATGAAAACTATGATCATTTCAAATTGCAGATATGCCCTATAAAATGTTTGAAGTCCTATTCTGGGCAAAAGTTTTGAAAACATGCCCCCCGTATCAATTTCTCTACTTCTATTTTGTATTTGATTTTTCTTTTTTTTTTTTTTTTGAGGCGGAGTCTCGCTCTGTCGCCCGGACTGGAGTGCAGTGGCCGGATCTCAGCTCACTGCAAGCTCCGCCTCCTGGGTTCACACCATTCTCCTGCCTCAGCCTCCGGAGTAGCTGGGACTACAGGCGCCCGCCACCTCGCCCGGCTAGTTTTTTGTATTTTTAGTAGAGACGGGGTTTCACCGTGTTAGCCAGGATGGTCTCGATCTCCTGACCTCGTGATCCGCCCGTCTCGGCCTCCCAAAGTGCTGGGATTACAGGCTTGAGCCACCGCGCCCGGCCAAAAAAGAGTGCCATATTTTCAAAGCAAGTAGGCCAAGAGAATGATCTTTTTTCCCTCTTTTTTTTCCCAATGTTTAAAATACAACTGCCATGGGGCTGTGCCGTTTTAGCTGTTGGAAAAAATAATCTACTATGCCTTGGTTGTATGTCTGAGTCATCAGAGCTTCTGGGAATGATTTTTTGGCATATTCTACCAACAATTTAATGTGACACAAAATCATTTTCATATCTTGTGATAGTGTCAGCCAAGTGTTTCATACACATGGTGCTAGGTGCTGAAAAAGGTGTCTGAATAAAATTGTTTTCTTAAAGGAACCATAGGGGACGTGATAAAACGAGGCACAATTACATTTCTTTTTTTTCTTTTCTTTTCTTTTTTTTTTTTTTTTTGAGAAGGAGTTTCCCTCTTGTCACCCAGGCTGGAGTGCAATGGCACAATCTTGGCTCACTGCAATCTCCTCCTCCCAGGTTCAAGTGATTCTCCTGCCTCAGCCTCCTGAGTAGCTGGGTTTATAGGAGCCCAACACCACACCCAGCTAATTGTTGTATTTTTAGTAGAGACGAAGTTTCACCATGTTGGCCTGGCTGGTCTTGAACTCCTGACCTCAGGTGATCCACCCACCTCAGCCTCCCAAAGTGCTGGGATTACAGGGGTGACCTAAAGATGCACAATTACATTTCATAAATTGAGAGAATTTCCTTAACAAGAGACAGCATTCCTGGAAATATCAAAGAAAAATGCAAAGAGCTTAATGATGTTGTATTAAGCAAAGTTAGACTAAGGCAGCTTGGATGTGCGTCTCTTCCACTTTATGTTTATACCTAAGTAGAGACTAAAAGTAGAGGAATTTCAATTTCCACATGACTTACATCCGAGCAACAGATGGGAGTTCTGAAAACTGACCACATTGGCATATCACACAATGTTTTCTTTCAGGCTTCTCTACCTGTGGCAAAACTAATGCTGTATTAGAGCCTCATGAGCTGTGTGTTGTTGATTAGTTGACTTAACCTCTCTGGGCCTCATTTTTCTCATCTTTAAAATAATTGAGTCTTATAGTGTTTTGAGGATCAAAAGAGTTACTATACAAACAGTGCTAGTAAGAGTCTCTGCCACACGGAAAGGCTATTTTCTATATATGTATACACATATATGTAATTTTATATATTAAATGTGTATAATTTATAAATTTTTTATTACAAATGTAAATCTGTGATATATATATTAAAACTATGAAATACAGATCATGTAATATACACTACCTTTTTTATTTTTTTAATTTGTAAGCATATTTTGAAAATTTTATTTTGCTTATAGGTTTTGCAAGTCATAAATTTTATTTTGCTTATAGGTTTTGCAAGTCATACCCCAATCAACCTTTATTAAAATCCCTTTGAATCATGGGAGAATATCAATACATATGAGGTATTGATACATATAACGTATATAACTCTTCTGAGTTTGTAAACATATGTATAAAACATAAAAATTACTTCATATATATGTTTGTATCTATCTATAATTTATATATATAGATACATATACATATTTGTATTACATATGAATAATCGTCACAGTGTGGCTTCATTTGTTAATCTAACCTCCTCCAACCCCACCCCCAAAAAAGCAGAAACTAAAAATAGAGGAATTTTAAGTTCCACATGATTTATATAGGAGCAACAAATGGGACTACTAACTTCTGACCACATTAGCTAATCATACAATTTTTTCTTTCGTGCTTTTGTTGTAAATATGATTTTTATTTAAGAGGGTGTTATTGATTACCTACACAAGAATTGGCTATATTCTCCATACTTCTACTTCAGTTTTTTAAAAAAGGATGAGGATAGACCGGGCATAGTAGCTCATGCCTGTAATCTCAGCACTTTGGGGGGCCAAGGCCGGTGGATCACTTGAGCGAAGGAGTGCAAGTGGCCTGGCCAACATGGTGAAACCCCGTCTCTACTAAAAGTACAAAAGTTAGCTGGGCATGGTGGCGCATGCCTATAATCCCAGCTACTTGGGAGGCTGAGACAGGAGAATCTCTTGAACCCGGGAGGCAGAGGTTGCAGTGAGCCAAGATCACGCCACTGTACTCCAGCCTGGGTGACAGAGTGAGACTCTGTCTCAAAAAAAAAAAAAAAAAACAGCGGTGAAAAGGGTGAGGATTGTTATTTCTGTGGGCAGGTCCACACAGCATCAGATTCCTCAGAAACTGCACTGGTAAATGGGAAAGTCTTTGAGTACCTCTGACAGAGCTTCAAGGGTCTGACTGTTCATTATCCCACAGACTGCTTTGCTCTGTGTAAGTGGAGGCTCCATGCCTCTGTTGTCTTGCAGTCCCTAGGTGACCAGGGCAGGGAGAAAAATCACTGGAATCAAACTCAGTAGCACAGAAAAACGCCCCAAAGGCAAGGATGAGAGGAAAGTTGTGATCGCACATATCAAAGTCGGACTCTTATCTAGATGGGCACACCTGAGCCACAGGCTGGCAGGCTGAGATTCTGCAAAGGCTCTGGACCCCAGATAAGCTTGACTGATTGCATTGTGATCTCTTATTTTCATCAGGGAAGGCGCTGCTTTGAATGACTAAGCTGGATCTGACTTTCCAGGGAATCCTTTCAGGCACTGTGACCGTCCAGCTAACTTTGGATGGCTTTGATGCCCTAATTATTTTTCACTTGGTTGAGGACACTTTTAGTTGTCTATTCATGTGTCATCTTGTACAGAAATGTGTGTTCTGGGCTTATAAAAAAAGTTTAATTGTAAGACAGGGGCTCTAGGTTTCGTATTTATTCACAGTCTGATGAATGGCACTTATGGATACATATGTGTATGCAGTAAGTGCTTATTGAATTCCTTTTGAGTGATAAGCTAGGATACAAAAAGTCAGAAAAGAAATAGTGAGGATGGGCACTGGATCCAGATGCCAGTGAACTCTGAGGGTCTCTTGCTGGTTACAAGAGCAGGGTACTTTGATTTTCATTCTAAACCCTGCCTGACCCTTGCCCTTATATCAATGAATCACCAGCTTGATGGCCCCTCAAACATGACATCTTTGAAGTAGAGCCTCATTGACAAGGACTCCTTAGAAGTCTGTCATGGCTACTAAAATTCATATCTATGCCTTGTGCCTGGGCACTGGTACATGTGTCAGCTGTTTTTTAAGCCTACATTGAACCATTAGGTAAAGCCCAGTGTACTCTTAATTCCTAAAATCTGGTCAAGTCTTGATGTTGATCAACATCTTGCCTGGCCCCAGTCAGATGTCTCTAACTATCTGTAACAGGACTCAGTGTCCTGTTTACAAAGTGCATAGTCGTATGGCTTCATTGCTGGTTTTGCTGTATAGGTCAGGAATAAGTCAGAAATAACCAAAATGCTCCAAATCAAGTTCTAGCTGTTTCGATACCAACATCTTCCATCAACCTAGCTTCTCCCTGACTCATCTGTCTGTTCCTGTGCTCTTCACACACACAGGCAATTTTGTGCATAAAGCTCCCCAAGGGAAGAAGAGGACAGTGCCTTCGTGGGAAGCTCCTTTCTCTGAAATAGGATTTACATACTTAACCAAAGCATTTGCTTCAGTTAACCAAGTGAGAGGTGGAGAAAGTCTTGCAAAATTATAGCTACATTGAGAGGGATTATTAAAAGTATTGACTCGTTCATTAGAGGAACTGTGACAAAGATTGTAGCAACCAAAGTAAAATAAAAAATATTGCCAAAAGTATTCTCAAAAGTATTTTAAAATGTCCAAAATATTGGGCAAGACTAACATCAGAGAAGGTATATGTTTTGACATTAATTTACTAACTACTTATCAGTGAAAGTAAATATACCTTCAAGCACTTATTTAGGATTAAGTTAGTCAAGTTAGTAAGCAACTCTTAGTAAGTGCCTGGTGTAAAATGTTTCATTAGGTAATTACCCAACTCCTATCTACCCACTAAGAGGTTCTAGTAAAGTACATGCTAGCTGGATTCAATAAAGCACAAATAGGCAGCAAATGCATTCTTACATCTCAGTCTAATCAGTAGCCTTCTTTAACCTCACCCTTGGCTGACTAACATGCGTAAAGCATAGGAATTCTGGCCAGTCAAGGATCTTAACCATCCAGTTCAGTCGATTGCATTTTCTCCTCCATTACAAAATTTTTTCACTTTCCTTTCCTGGGAAAGCCACAGACAGGACAACCATTCCATGAGAAAGGAGTGTGAAGTTGATGTCTTTCCTCACTAAGGGGAGAAGGGCCATGAGAAGAAAAGGCAACTTCTTGCGTGGCTGGCGGTGGAGTTAAAGTGTGATGCTACTGTCTTCTGGGAGCAGCAGCTGTACACAGTTGAACTTTACTTTGGAGGCATCTATGATTTCCAGGGTTTCTGTGGCAAGTTCCACCCACTGCAGTTCATTTGACTTGGGTTGAGCCTCTTTCCTCCCTCCATCACTTCAGCTGAACCTCTTCTGTGACTCTCACCTGTTCTCTAGAGGTGAGACCAGGGTATAGTCCCTTTCTAGATGACGAAAGAGCAGTTCTTTCTGTGTGGTTCACATTTGGCTCCATCACAATCATAGCTGACAGGGCCAGCCCTCCAGCATCTTCATCCTTCACCACTGTCTTTGCTCTGCCCCATAAGGCCTGAACAAGGTTGATGGGCCAAGTATGGTGTGGCCAGCCCCACAGTCTACTACTAGGTCTTGCCTTGGTGGACACACTCCTTGATTTAGAATCATGGCTCTCAGTCATGGGCAGTTGCACCCTCCTTGACAATGTAAGGAAACATTTCCAGTTGTCACAGTGAGTTTGAAGGGTGTTAATGCACTTAGTTGGTGGAGACCAGGGTTGCTGTTCAACATCCTACAATTCGTAGGACATTCATCCATGACAATGATCTGATTCCAAATGTCAATGGTGCTGACATTAATAAACCCTGCTCTAAGTTAATGTTTTTTTTCTTACTCATATTTAAAATGCTTCCTCTAGCCAAACCATTAGCCCCCAATGAGGTAGAAGTTTTCCTCTCCAAGGGACATTTGGCTATGCATGTAGATACTTAGGGTTGTTACAGTGATGCTTCTGGCATCTAATGGATATAAGTCCAAGATGCCGCTCAATATACTGCAGTGCAGAGGGTAGCCCACCAGAACAAAGAATTATCCCGTTCATAATGCCACTAGTATTAAGGTTGAAAAACCTTGGTTTAGAATATGGGGATACTTATTGGTGCCCGTTAAGATGCTGTCTAGAAGCAGCTTTGAAGACAAGCAGAGGCATTGAAGCCATACTCACAGGGTATGATATACTTTGGATATTTATCTTCTCCAAATCTCGTTTTGAAAATTGATCCCAAATGTTGGAGGTGGGACTTGGTGGGAGGCGTTTCGGTCATGGGCCGGATCCCTCATGAATGACTTGGTACAGTCTTCCCGGTGATGCATGAGTTATTGCTCTATTATTTCTCAGGACATCAGGTTGTTAAAAAGAGCCTGGCACCTTCCTCTCCTCTCTCTCTTGCTTCCTCTCCCACCATGTGATCTGTGCACACAGCCCCTCCCCTTCCCCTTCCACCATGAATGGAGGCTCCCTGAGGCCTCACCAGAAGCAGATGCTGGTACCATGCTTCTTGTACACCCTGAAGAACTGTGAGCCAAATAAACCTCTTTTCTTTTCCTTTTATTTTTCTAATTAGAGACAAGGTCTTGCTCTGTTAGACTGGAGTACAGTGGTGCAATCATAGCTCACTGCAGCCTCGATCTCCTAGGCTCAAGCCACCCTCCCACCTCAACCTCCCAAGTAGCTAGGACTACAGGTGCATGCCTCCATGCCCAGTTAATTAAAAAAAATATTAGGGACAGAGTCTTGCTGAGTTTCCCAGGCTGGTCTCAAAATCCTGACCTCAAGTGGTCCTCCTACTTCAGCCACCTGAAGTTCTGGGATTATAGATGTGAGTCACCGTGCCTGGACCATCTTTTCTTTATAAATTACTCAGCTTCAGGTATTCCGTTATAACAATGCAAATGGAGTAAGACATTGTACAAGTCCCACTTTGGGCACATCTAGATCTGTCTGTGATCCTAGACAAGTTATGTAATCTCTCTTTGTGTCTAAACCTGTTGTTTCTGTCTTTGTTCCTCGTTAGATCCAGCTCTAAAGATAGTAAAATTATAGGTATAAATGGAGTTAAGAGGGGTGCCTTACCAAGAGTAAACACTCCAGAAGTGTTATTCTGTCAATATGACTTGGTTTTTAGCTTTGAAACTTTTAGCATGAAACTAACATGGCAGGAAAAGGCCTAAATTAGAATTCTTCACACGCAAAACTCCTTCTGTCAGGAGGCAGCCCATCTGTTGTCAAATAATCCTACTCGTAGAAATGTATTAAATTTTTCTCTTCCTTACCCTTTCCCCCTTCATTAAATGGAATTAGATTGTGACACTATAAGGAAATTAAAGTGAAGGTAAAATAAAACAAACAGGAAGAAGTCTGTCTTCAGATTGGATATGCAATTATCCTGTCTTTGCTGCTGATTTCAATTATGACTCATTGGTGTTACCAGCCCACAATAGATGTCCCCTGCCTATGTGGTGTTTTAAATCAAGTGTTGGCATCATTCACACTTGTTTACTGTTATTAGCACTGATGGATGTCATCTTCATGTCTTCCTCTGAACACTGCATGCTGAGAAAGGGGCCTTATTTCCCCGTGGATTTTCTAGGCAGGAGAATGTCAGGCCTTCACCTGTCATATTTCCATCTCACTCAGCAGAAAACACACTGGCTCGTGGAAACTGCAAGCATCTTTGTGAGCTGCACCTGCAGGCACTATGGAGTTGCAAGTCAGCGTCCCCTTTCAGAAATGAGGACGGAATTAGAGGTGGAAAGAAAATTCTCCACTGTCCTCTCACTTCTCTGGACTTCGAGAGGGAGGTTTCTGCTATGTGTTCATTGATTATGCTATAGGGGGAAGGGAGAGGAGGAATCTCGTAAGAAGAACAGTGTCTCATTGGATATTGTTCCTTTGCGAAAAAAAAAAGGAAAGGAAACATTTTCATTTTTTCTTACTTTTTCTACCCTAGAATCTCAATGCCACCTTCAAACATTGGAATCTCACAGGGAAAAGGTGGCCACATATTTCACCCCCAAATGCTAGGCCGTGTCTTCTGATGTCCGAAATGCCCTATTGTGCATGTGTCCTTGTTGCAAGCCATCTTAGACTTGCTGTTTCAGGGATAGGGAAACCATTCTGCAATCCAAATAAGGTTGCATTTCTTGCAATTCAAAATAACAGAAGGTGTGCATGCCCACACGCATGTGCTGCTATTATTGTACAGCTTGCGTAGTGCAAGGCTGAAGGCTAAGGGACTAATGGAGGCTGAAATTTAGCCCCAGATGCACTCTGCAGGCTGAGTACCTGTGGGGCTGCATTACCTGGCTAGAGGTGTGCCTATTTCTCATGCACCCAGTATCAGGTACTTTTTTGACTAGAGGGTCCCTCAACCCTCTCCTCCTTCCCCTCCACCTATCGTACTTTGCATACTGAATATTTGCCCTTAGTCTGTTTAATCCAACTTGATCACTTTGTAGCCTGTCTTTATCCCCCCTGTCTAAATCAGTATTTGGAATGTAGTAGGGACTCAAAAAAAATTAGCTGAATAAAGGAATAAATGGGTGAAATAGTGAATGCATGAAAAAGGAAAAAATGAATATTTCTGCTGCTGTGTATTCTTGTATTGTTGTTATATATAATTCTTTGGCTTGTCTTTCTTCATACATACTTCATTATTAGTATAAACTACCGGCATTCATGATATGCAGGTCTTTGCTTTTGCAGAGAGCCATGGGTTTCTCTAGAAGGCATCCTGCAGCCTCCTGCCCAGGGTGTCTCTGTGCAGCTAACCTGGTTGCTAATCTGTGCAATCTCATACATTTTCTGCAGCACATGATTCTTTTCTCATTTACTCTTGTAATCCTTCTGTTTCCTTCTGACCAGCTTGAGCTTCTGTATCTAGTGCCTTGACGTTTTCTTTCTTTCTTGGTCTTTTTAACATTATTATGTCAGTTACAATGTTTTTCAGTTGCTTTTAGTATTCAGAAAATTCTTGAAGCCTTCTTTTTGCCCACTGGTATTTTGTCTTCACCACTTGTTGTCTCGGTGGATTTAGATGTAGCAGAGAGAGAAAGAGGAAAATAGAGATAGAGATATGCAGTCCCCCCAACCAACACCCATTATCTGTGATTTCCATTACCCATGGTTAGTTAGTACAGTACAGTGATATTTTGAGAGAGAGAAAGAGACATCACATTCACATAACATTTTATTAGAGTATATATTGTTACAGTTGTTGTATTTTATTTTTATTGTTGTTAATCTCTTACTGTGCCTAACTTATAAAATAAACTTTATCATGGGCCTGTAGTTATAGGAAAAAACACTGCATATATGGAGTTTGGTACTGTCCACGGCTTGAGGCATCCACTGGGGGTCTTGGAAAGCATCCCCACTGCCCTGGTACGGAGGAACTACTCCAGCTTTGAGAGAAGAAACTAAATAGATATGAAAAACATCCAAGTTGTAACCTAATAGGGAATTTTTTAAAGTGTTATTAAAAACCATATCTTATATATCTCATATATTAAAGGGTTTCACAAACAATATACTTTAGGAAATTAAAATGGAAGTTGCAATAGCAAAATTTTAGCAATGCGTATTCTTACATATGAAAATCGAAAGTAACCTAGCAGTGTTCTGAGCAACTTCACTTTAAGAAGTAAAACTAGTGAAATGATAAAGGTATATGGGTGCTGACTATTATGTAATTAGGCTGATATAATTTAGCAAGTATATCAGAAATCATATACCCAAAATGAGCTTTATTATATTCAAATTAGTCACTTCAGAGGCAGTACACTAATTGCAGTAAGGTAAGACTGCTGGAAACTTCTCTATTTCTCCTCACTTTAAAACATTTCAGAGCCCATGGTAATTTATTTTTAATATCTTGCTGAGGCAAGTCTTAATCCTTAAGGAGGCATTTATATTTGGACGCAGCCAGGGTTCTGTTGAGTAAGGTCGGCGATCACATTGTATAACACAATTTTAATTCAAAGACAAGGAACAGCTATAAATAAAGGTGAACTTGTTTCAACTAACTCTTTTCTTTTCTTTTTTTTTTTTTGACACAGAGTCTTGCTCTGTTGCCCGGGCTGGAGTACAGTGGCATGATCTCGGCTCACTGCAACCTCCACCTCACAGGTTCAAGCAATTCTCCTGCCTCAGCCTCCCAAGTAGCTGGAAATACAGGCATGTGCCACCACACCCAGCTAATTTTTGTATTTTTTTAGTAGGGATGGAGTTTCGCCATGTTGGCCAGGCTAGTCTTGAACTCTTGGCCTCAAGTGTTCTGCCCGCCTTGGCCTCCCAAAGTGCTGGGATTACAGGCAGGAGCCAATGTGCCTGGCCTCAACTAAACCTTAAGGCACATTGAAAAGAAAATCACAATGCATTGAGCTAAATGCCAGGCATATGCCTTTCCAAATGGACTTTCCATGAAGAATGTCATTCCTGTGCAGCCAGATGTTCTCTTCTATGTATTTTTAGAACCCTCATCACGTAGTCTCACCTTTTAAAGTTTGTTTAGTGGAATGTTTTCTAACTTTCCCATGTACCTCCCATGTAATTTTTTTTGCCAGTTCTGCCTCCGCCAATAACCAATGAAGATACTTGCTTCATGTTAAATTCAGGTAATCTGGTTTCTATTGAATTAGATCATCGCCCCCCCCCCCGCACCAATGTCTTTGAATAATTAAAGGTTTTATAATGTGGTTTCTGCAAAACTAACTGAATATTTCATGTGGCTAGATAATAGGTAAATTACAGTACAGTAGCAATTGGTATAGACACTTAGAGAGTCCTAATAAATTATTGCACACACCAATGTGCAATCAGAAAGAATAACTGTAGTGTTAAGCTTCAGACAATGCTATAGACCTGAGGATAGGCCTGGGATGGTTGGATCGATGGCTTAGTTCCTATTGGAGTTTCACATCTGGGAATAAGTGGATTCATGACTGTTTATCAGCTGCTGCTACTGTACGGAAGCATGTCCATTGAGAAGGCGCTGAAGGGTCTCGGAGGTTGAATGAGGCTTTCTCAATACCCCTCCTTTTTAAAAAAGTAGACCGGGTGTAACTCTGTCATGCAGGCTGGAGTGCAGCGTTGTGATCATGGCTCACCGCAGCCTCCAACTCCTGGGCTCAAGCACTCCTCCTGCCTCAGCCTCCTGAGTAGCTAGGACTACAACTGGGCACCACTATACCAAGCTAATTTTTTTAAAAAAAAATTCACTGAGACAGAGTCTTGCTATATTGCCCAGCTGGGTCTCAAACTCCTGACCTGAAGCAATCCTCCCACCTCAGCCTCCCAGAATGCTGGGAGAACAGGCGTGAGCCACGGTGCCCAGCCTCAATACCTTTTACATTAGCAGGAAGTGGAAAACAGAAATTCTGCAGCATGTTTTTCTCATTAGCATGAATCACTCTCTGGTGATGTGTCCATGGTTTCTCATGGTGTTTTCAAGGTGGACAATATGAACACAACCATCAGAAACCACAAATAATAGGGCCATATGAAACAATACAATAGATGCATGAGGTTAACTGGTCAACGTTGATGCTGAACTTAGATTTACACTGATTAAAAAAATAATCCATTTGAAGTATGACACACAGAAACCAAAGTTCTGTGCGTTCTGTTATCTTATATTATCAATGCTCCATGCAACGTGAAAGCTTAAGGCAAGTGTTTCCATAGCCAACACCCATGTGAAGAAATATAATGTTTCCATCTTCAAAGCAGTGCATGCTCTTTTCCCGTTCTATCTCCTTATCCTCCTCCGTGATAACCATTATTCTCTTTTACTACTCATTTCCATGCTTTTCTTTATAGTTTCCCAACGATAAAGGCATCCCTGAATCACATAATTAAATTGTGCTTGTTTGGAGACTCTAAATGAATGCAACTTTGTATTACTTTCTGATGTGTTTTTCTAATGCATAATACTGTTTTGTAAAGTTCATATGTGTTGCTGTGTATACATCCATTCCACTCATTTTAATTGTTGTGCAGTGTTTTAAAGTCTGAACATACCATAGTCCATATATCCATTTTATTCCTAATAGATATGGTTATAATTTTGAGTTTGAGGTTATTAGAAATTTGTATTATTAACATTCTTTTGCAAGCACCCTCTTTTCTCACAAGCATTGGTTTTCTGAGACATAGACCATTATGGAATTGCTGGTTTGAATCTTCAGCTATATAGTTTATATAAGGATGAACTGTTTTCTAGTACAGAAATGCCTGTTTTCACCAGCAGTGTGCAGTCTTCAACTTGTGGCAGTATGAAAGTTCTATTTTCTTTTTCTGATCTAGTGTGTGTACGTGGAAACCCACTGTGTGTTCACTGTGTTTACTCTGAGGTTGAGACATTTCCATGTATCTATGGCCATTCATATGTCCTGTTTGGTGAAGCATCTGTTTTTGATCTATTTTTCGATTGGGTTGTGTGTCTTCTTATTGCTATATTTTGATTAGAGTGCTTCACTGATTATATATGTTGCAAATATCTTCTGATTTTCCTTCCAGGTTTTTAATGATTTATTTAAATAAGCTAAAGTTCTTTATGTTAGTTTATAGACTTTACAATATTTTCTTTCAGATTAGTGCTTTGGATTTTTTGTTTAGGATATCTTTTCCTACCAAGAGATACAAGGATTTCCTTTTATTTTATCTGCAAAAAGCTTAATATTTTATCTTTCATATTGAAAACACACAGGGAATATATTTTTTGCGTTCTGTAAGAGGTCTAGTTTTTTTTTTTCTTAGAATATCACAATACAATTTATTTTAAACAATGTAATCCATATCACTAAAGTTCAAGCAATCTCTTTGTCTACCTCTGTGCCAATAATCACATTTTTATCATCATGATTTTATAATAATCCGCAATATGTAGTATAGCACATCTTCTTTCCTTTCCTTGTTCTTTTGCAAGAGACTCTTGGTTACTTTTGGTGTGTCGATTTTGTATAAATTTTAGAATCTCCAACTTGGAAAACAAACAAGCATCTCATTTTTAATTAATAATGTAATTAATCTCCAAGTTAGTTAGGGCTGATTGGACATCTTTAAACATTGAACAGACATGTTCATGGAAATGTACATCCTTATACACATTTAAATATTTTAGATTTTTTCTCTGTCATATTCTATAGTGTTCTGAATAGGGGTCTTTTACACATTTTGTCTAATTTATTTGTAAGAAAAGATGTTTTCAAAGCTTCGGTAATGTTTGTCTTCTTAAAATATTCATTTTATGTTATTGCTAAAATCGACAATGCCATTACTTACTTGTTGAACATTAATTTTGAGACTTGTTAAACTCTTGTATTCTTTGGAATTTCCTAGAGCACACTCCGTATCAACTGTGAGTAAAAACAATTTTGCTGCTTCCTTTTCAATTTTTAGACATGTTTATTTTTCTCTCCTTAACAGCTCTTTCTGTAAGCCTTCAAGTACAATGCCAAATAGAACAAAGATTTGAGCATCTCTTTATGTACTTTTGACTTTAAAGACAAAGTTTCGAACACCCTAACCCGTTAAAATGAGGTCTTCAATTCTACTGGCTTTCAGTTGTGAATTTTTATCAGATTAGGAAGATTCTCTTTGATTTTTTGTTTGATAAAATATTTTTAAAGCTGTGAATGGATGGGTGTTGCATTTTAGTATTTTTTTACTAAATATAGTCAGTTGATTTTTTTCTCTTTAATGTCACTATATTGACTTTCTTTGTTATATATATATATGAAAATATACTATAATGTAAAATTTATTCATATATTTAATATTAATTCCACTTTGTGTATTGGGTAAGTCTAATTTGATAATTATGTATTTGTATGCTTTTCACACATTGCTGAAAATAGTCCCTAGGTGACTTTGTTGGCCACTTTCTTAATCCTATTCCTTGTTGGATATGGGGCAGAAGTTACACTATCATACAATAAAATTGAAGGATATGTCTTTTGTTTTTAATATTCACTTGAAGAGTTTAAGATTGAGGCTGTATTTTCCTTAGTATCTTCCTGAAATAAGAAATGCAACCCTTTCTGCATAGTTTTCTTTGTGGCTTGAGTTTTGGCAGCTAATTTGATGTCTTTTTTTTTTTTTTTTTTAAATAAATAAAACAAAAAAATCCAGGCTGTCATCCTGTCACTCAGGCTGGAGTACAGCGGCACAATCATAGCTCAGTGCAGCCTCAAACGCCTGAGCTCAAGCAACTAATTTGAAATTATAAATGTTAAGGGGCTTATTCTGATAAATCTTGGTGTTGTTTTACTATCTTCTTGAAACGCTGATTTTATTAGTTTTCAACTATCTTTCTTTTCTAATATGTTAATCTATACCTGTAAATTTTTCTCAGATGCTGAATTAGCTACATTCCACAAATCAGGTAAATGATACTTTTGCTGTTGTTCAGATAAACTGTTTTGTAATTTTTATTATTAAGTTTTCTTTCACTCATGAATTTTTTCACAGACCATTGTTTAGTTTCCAAATAGATGTATTTTTTCTAGTTTTATATATATACAATTTTTTTTTTTTTTTTGAGATGGAGTCTCACTCTGTCGCCCAGGCTGGAGTGCGGTGGCGCAGTCTCAACTCACTACAAGCTCTGCCTCCCGGGTTCACACCATTCTCCTGCCTCAGCCTCCCAAGTAGCTAGGACTACAGGTGCCCGCCACCACGCCTGGCTAATTTTTAGTAGAGACGGGGTTTCACCATGTTAGCCAGGATGGTCTTGATCTCCTGACCTCGTGATCCACCCGCCTCGGCCTCCCAAAATGCTGGGATTACAGGCATGAGCCACCGTGCCCGGCCAGTTATTTTTATTTTTATACTTTGTTTGTTTCTTGCCAATGTGCATTGCATCCCTGAGAAGTGTTGATTTTGCGGTGGTTGGTGCAATGTGCTATATGTCTGCTATCTCAAACTGTTGAAGTATGTTGTTCACATATTCTATTTAGTTTTCTAGGTGGTAGTTCACGTATTCTTTCAGTAATTAAAATATGTCTATTACATTTTCCCACGATGTTTATGGGTATTTTAAAATCGTTTCCTATATTTTCCCAAAATTTAGTTTTGTGCGTTTTATATGCTTATGAATTTTAGTGGATACAGTCTAGAATTTTTATTGCATTCTGGCAAATTAAAGTTCTTCTCATTATAAAATGATCCTCTGTAAGTTTGTGGTGCTTCATGCCTTAATGTCTGTTTAGTTTGACATTAACATTACCTTTGTTTTGTTAGTAACCAATTGTGTATAGTTCCCGTGTGTTTACTTCAGGCCTTTCTGCTGACTCAGGTTTTGAGTCTTTTCTATGTAGCATCTATTTGCGTCTCGTAATCTTTGATTTTCTACCGCAGATCCACTGATATTTACTTTATTTTTGACATATTGTGTTTAAGTCTCCTATCCTAAATTGTGCTATTAATATCCCACTTCTATATCTTGCTTGAATTGCTTTTTAAAAAATCATTCTGGCCAGGCACAGTGGTTCACACCTGTAATCCCAGCACTTTCGGAGGCCAAGGCAGGAGGATTGCTTAAGAATCCTCCAGGACTTCAAGACCAGCCTGAGGAAGATAGCAAGACCTCGTCTCTATGAAACATTAAAAAAAAAAAAAAATAGGCAGGTATAGTGGTGTGCACCTGTAGGCCTAGGTCCTCCGGAGGTTGAGTTGACAGGAGAGTCTGATCCCATGAGTTCAAGGCTGCAGTGGCCTATGATGGCATCACTGCACTGCAACCTGGATGACAGAACTAGATCCTGTCTCAGGAAATAAAGAAATAAAAAACAAATAACATTATTCCATTTCCTTCACTCCCAATTATTCCACTACACTAGATGTTAAAAGACTGTACTAGTTTTAGTAAATAACCCTAGAAATTACAACACGGATCCATAATATAATCACTAATTTTAATGAATACATTTTCCACTTCTCTGAAAATACTCAGTAATCAGTGTGTTTTAGCTCCATGTTTATGACCTAACTTACTTGCTGTTAGTAACTTTCAATATTTTGTGTTTTTTAGGAATCTTTTTTCAGATATGATTGCTTATTTTATTATTTCAATATTAATTTTGATTTTCTGACAATTACACTACTTTATTTCTGTTTCATTACTTTTTATACCTCCTACTTTCATCTGTGATTATTCTCTTAAAAAATCTATCGGTGATCTAAAATTTTCAGAGCTAACAAGCTGTTGGAAACTCTGTTTGCATGGCTCAATGTGTCTATGACATCCTCTTCTTGAACAATATTCTCATTGAATTTTAATTTGCAATTACTTCTTTCAGCCATCTGAGAAATCATTCTCCTATTCTCTAGATTCCATTATTGGTATGGAGAATTTAACTGTCAGTTTAAATGTTACTCCTTTAAAAATAATATATTTTCTACAGATAGTTTGTCTGTATCCCCCTGATACCTTTAAGACAGTTTTTCTTTTAGTTTCTGCCATTTCACTGTGATACCATTAGGGGCTTATTAATCTGATTCGAATTCCTTGATGACCTTGAAATTTGCAATGGTGGTTTCTTCCATTCTGAAAATAGTCATTACTTCTTCAAATATTGGTGCTGTTTCTCCTGTTTTCACTCTGTTTGCACATAATTTAGATTTTCTCCCTCTGGCTCCTTTTTAAATCTTTTTTTTTTTTTTGTATTTTTTTATTTAATTTTATTTTCAAGCTTCATTCTGGATTACTTTTTCTCAAGACCTACAATCTATTTCACTAATCTCTTTTCTACTGTATCTAATGCATGGTTAAACCAGTGCATCAAATCTTTAAGTTTGATATGCATTGTCATTACATTTCAAGGATTAATTTTAGTTTCTTCTTATAGTTTCCATATTTTTGAAGTTCTCAATTTTATATTTTCTGGAATGCATTCTTCCTACTTATTTTAAAGTCTGCATTTTGTATTTCTGTTTTTTTCAGTCACCCTTGTGTTTCTTTCTCTTTTTTGCTTTTTGGTCTCATTGACTAATATCTTCATGGACTAAGTGTTATAATTATGCATATATTAGATATTCTCATATTATTTTCCTTATTTCTAACTCTCTATTTTATATCTTTTAGATATGACAGCTCCCTCTGTTGACCAGGCTGGAGAGGCTGTGCTCTGTGCCCAGTGGCACAATCATAGCTCACTGTAGCTGCGATCTCTTGGGCTCATGTAAGTCTCCTGCCTCAGCCTCCTGAGTAGCTAGGACTACAGGCACATGCCACATGCCTGGCTAATATTTTATATTTTAAATTGTTTTTGGAGGCTAGGTCTTGCTTTGTTGCCCAGGCTGTTCTCTAATTCCTGGCCTTCAGCAATCCTTCTACCCCAGTCTTTTGAATAGTTGGGATTACAGGTGTGGGCCACTGCCCCCAGTTTCCCAGCTTTTTTCGTATTTCCACGATACTCTCTGGATCTTTTCTTCTCACCTCTTCTCCAGTTTATGCTTCAGCTTTTTTTTATATTTTTCTCTTCAGCTTTGTTTAATCTGCCCTTAGGTGGACCCATTCGTTTTCTCATTTTGTTTATTTTATTTCTCTGATCTAGAAGTTTGATTTGATCTTTGTTTTTTCATTTTTAATACTTTCTTATTCCCTGCAGATGTTTTCCAACTTTTTGTTTTCAAGCTTTTTGAACATCCTTCAAAAAAATTGGTTATCGTATATATATTTTCATTGCATCTTAATTCTTTTGGGATTTCTGCTGGCTCTTGCTGGTGGCTTCTTGTTTCTTTCTTCACGGGCTTGGTAATCATTGTGAATTGGCCATTGTATTTGCAAATGGATTAGTGGCATCTTTCTCCAAAGCAGATAACCCATGGATAGCGAAATTCTAGGTTCTTTCATCCATGGGACCATGCTCTTCCCTGAATTGCTCATGGATGCTATGAAGGTAGACTGCAAGTACTTGCCAGACTGAATTTAGTTTTGTTTCATGTTTGCCTTGAGGTTGAAACTCATGGAGGTAGAAAAATGTTAAAGGCAAGTATATTAGATTGGACACCTTCAGGCGTGACTAGGGTCTGAGAGTTGCCTCATTACATGGTGATGCTGCAAGAACTCCCACAGTTTTCCAGATTGGAACAGTGCACTAGGGCAAAGGCTGCTTTGAGTGCTGGACATCTAACTGGATCATCATTTGGTCGTCAGTGTGTTTTGTTTGTTTCTTTGTTTTTTGTTTGTTTGTATTTTGTTTTGAGACAGGGTCTTACTGTGTCACCCAGGCTAGAGTGCAGTGGCATGAACATGGTTCACTGCAGCCTCGAACTCCTGGGCTGAAGACTTCCTCCCACCAAACCTCCCCAGTAGCTGGGACCACACGTGTGTGCCACCATGCCTGGCTACTTTTTAAAAAATTTTTTGTAGAGACAAGGTTTCACCATGTTGCCAAGGCTGTGATAATCAGTTTTGAAGCTGTAATCTTAAATATGATTTTAGCACTAAAATGTTTTTAAGAGACTTAAAAAGTCACACATATTACAATCAATTTTCAAGAAGAAGGTTGGTTTGAATGATCTACTCTGTTACTGCTAGATGTAGGCTTCTGATTTATTCTAATATATTACAGAAATGAGTAGGTGGAACATGAGTTTATAAAGATAAAGCAAATATTTTATTAGCGCTGTATTCTCTTAAGAGCAGTTCAGAGTTCAAAGAATCTTGACTTTATTTCACAGACATTAAAATAAATTAAATCAGCAGTCTTATTCCTAACAACTCAAACTTCAAAGAAATTTCAGACAGTTAATCATCACCTGACACCACAGCCTATGCAACTTGGGTTTAATTAGGATTTATGTTACTGCTAGCATTGTGGATGAAAAGATGTTTTCATTAACGTTTCTTCCTGAAGCACTGAGTCATACTCTTGTTTTTTCACAAGTTTCTTTACACTTTTCAATCAATATTTGAGTGTTCCTTGGGAAATGTATGTTTGGCTATTTTGGTGTTTTTGAGAGTGTTTGATCTTTGAAAATGCGTGATTAAAAGCCATGTTAGAAATAAACATGAGTGTTTTAAATACAAATTACTAAAGCCACTGTTTTGTTTCAAATTTAGGGATTTAATTTTTTTAATGAAAATGCTCTTGTTTATATGTGCATGAGGTTTTGTAAGGTCATCAACTTGAAGATTGATGATGGGTTAAGTGCCAGCTGTTGATTAGTATGTCTGCAATCAGTCTACAATATAGCAATAACGCTAGCTACCTTGGAGAGTTACTGGGAGAAATAAGTAAGACATGATGTATGTAATAGGCCTAGCAAACTTCTTTGCATACTGTAATTATTCAGTAAATAATACCCTTGTGATTATTTATCTATCAATCAGTCCCATAGCAGTGAATTTACCTTTAAAATCTAGACACATTAGGAAAGAATAATGGTAGATTTTAAGACAAAATTAAAATTTCTTGGTGTACTCAAAAATATGTATTTTCTGTTAATGCAAATTAGGCTTTTATATTGATTATTTTTAATATTTGATTCTGGAATGTTTTCAAAATTTAGTTGAGTAGATCTTAATGGAAGTCTACTTTAAAAAAGTTCATTATCTCTAGTAAGCTTCACTAGTAATTAATTTGAATTTGGTGGACATGAAACATACACACCAATTTCTTGTACACAATCATAAATCCTGTATACTCTGTATACCTGTATCTTGGTGAAGTGGGAATTAAACTTTATCAAATTTCCATTGAAAAATAGAACAGCAAGCTAAGATGTAATCAGAATGTTAATAAATATTGTAGAAATGGAAAAGTTTCAGAATATTCGGATTTCTCAAGGGAATGTCAAAGCATGGCGCTTTTCATTAGTCTGTCATGGATAATTAGGTCTTTTGTTACTTTTATTTGTTTATTTCCAATCCATCACAAATGTACTTTGGTCGATGAATATATCAACTATAGGGTAGCAAATCTGACAAAGTCTGTGCACTGAAAACTATACTCTGTCACTAAGGGACACCGATGAAGGCTTAATCAAATGTGGAGACAGACTGTGTTCACAAACGCAATGCCCTCCTGAGAATATACAATATTGTTAAGATATTTATTTTGTACAAATTGATCTACAGACTCTTTGCAATCCCAAATGAAATAACCGTAGACTTTTAGAAAATACATAAATTAACAAGATAAATTTAAAATTTTAATGAAAATACAAAGGATCTACAATAACCAAAACATTTTTGTAGCAGTAGAACATACTTGTTAGGGATCCTGCTACCTGAGCTCAAGACTTAGTATAGAGCTATATTAATTGAAACAGGGTGTTATTGACATAAAGATGGAAAACCTGATCAATATCATAGACTAAAGATGCCACATAGCACTATTCTATATGGACAATGAATTTTCCAAAGAGATTCAAAGGTAATTCTATGCAGGAATGATTTTTTTTTTTTTCAAGAAATGGTGTTAGAAACATTGAATATCCATATACAAAAGAAAAGAAAATGTAAACAAAAAACTTTGATCTGTAATTCACAATTTGTACAAAAAATATCTCAAAAGTGAATCATAACTAGATGTAAAGCTTAAAATTATAAAACTTCCAGGAGGAAAAAAAAAAATTTTGTGACTTTAGATTTTGGCCAATATTTCTGACTTGAAACAAGAAGCTTGATCTTTTTTTTTTTTTTTTGAGACAGAGTCTCGCTCTGTCGCCCGGGCTGGAGTGCAGTGACCGGATCTCAGCTCACTGCAAGCTCCGCCTCCCAGGTTTACGCCATTCTCCTGCCTCAGCCTCCCGAGTAGCTGGGATTACAGGCGCCCGCCACCTCGCCCGGCTAGCTTTTTGTATTTTTTTAGTAGAGACAGGGTTTCACCGTGTTAGCCAGGGTGGTCTCGAACTCCTGACCTCGTGATCCACCCATCTCGGCCTCCCAAAGTGCTGGGATTACAGGCTTGAGCCACCGAAGAAGCTTGATCTTTAAAGGAACCAATTAATACACTGGACTACATCAAAACTTAAAAAAATGCTTATGCTACATGAAAGACATTGCTAAGGGAATGTAAAGAGAATTCCCAAACTGGGAAGTAAGATAGGCAAATTAAATATCGGATGAAGGAACTGTACCAGTATAAATGTATGCACACATACATACATATGATGCAGTTGACTATAAATATATAGTATATATGGTATTAGATAGACATATATATATATAGACACATACTGGTACAATTATATACTCTATATACAATATGCATATATAGTATGTATGATACAGTACTGTATACTATATACAAAAATATATATTTATCATACAGTATACTATGCATATATATATGATATACTGAGTATCTCTATTACTAAAAATTACAGAAGATGAACTATGAAAATGTAAAGAAAGCCTATTTAAATAAAGTAAATATTTAAAATACAGTGTTATATATATATTGCACATGTAGTATACTCAATTGTATACAATATAGTATATATAGTATACTGTATCATATATAGTCAGTATAGTATGCTGTGTATAGTGTACTATATGATATAAGATAGATATTCATGTGTATTGTGTATATATAGTATATAACTTACCCGTGTGTATAAATATGTGTATATGTGTGTATATATACACATATATGTGTGTGTGTGTATACATATGTATAGAGATATATTCTAAAAGGAGAATTAAAAGGAAACAACCCCATAAAAATTGGACAGAAAATTGAATTGGCAGTTCATCTAGGAAAACATACATATGACCAATAACCCAATGAAGTGTGCTCAGCATCATTAGTCATTGGATAAATGCACAAATGAAACCACAGTGAAATACCACTACACATCTGAGAATGGCTGAAGCCACAAGACTCACCATGCCAGGGCTTGTTGAGGATCTGGAGGAGCTGGAGTATCCCCCAACCTTCTGGTGGAGAAGTCATATGAAACCAGGACTTTTGAGAAGAGCTTGGCAATTGTTTTGTTGTTAAACCTACAAGTCCCATGTGATTCAGCCATTTAACTCCTAGGTGTTTACACAAGAAAAAGAGGAGCATATGTCCATACCAAGACCAAGAACCTGAGTGTATTCATAGGCCGGAATGCTTCTGAGCAATAAAAATGAATGAACTGTTGGTACATGCTACAACTTGCGTGAATATTAAAATGATTATGCCGAGCCTAAGAGGCCAAGCAATGAAGAGACCATAATTCTCTTACTTCACTTTTAATATTTTGGAAGCTGTAATTCATAATGCCTGTCTGTAAGCAGATAACTGTTTGCCTGAGATGAGGAGGAGCCAGAGATATAGATTATAAAGGGATATGGGTAAACTTTGGGGTATTATATATATGTGTGTGTGTGTATATATATGTGTGCATATATATACACACACACACACACACACACACACACACATATATATATATATATTTTTTTTTTCTTAAACAGAGTCTCACTCTGTCACCCTGGCTGAAGTGCAGTGGCACAATCTCGGCGCACTGCAACCTCCACCTCCTGGGTTCAAGCAATTCTCCTGCCTTAGCCTCCCCAGTAGCTGGGACTACAGGTGCCGCCACCACACCCCACTATGTGTGATTGACATTTCTATCACCTTGACTGTGGTGATGGCTTCATAGCTGTATAACTTACTATACTGTATACTTTAAATATGTACAGTTTATACTTTTACAACTGTAACTTCAGAAACCCATTACCCTATTTTAAAAAGTTAATAATTACTCTGAGTCACTGTGAGACCTCCCTGTTTCCTTTATGCTCATTTTTCCCCTTAACAATAATGGGGAACTAACATTTTATCAGATTAAAAAATAATGTTTGATAGGATTTTGTGCAAAGTCTGTTTTGCCTACTAATTCTCCCTTATGGTGTCTCAGACATGTAAATTAGACAAGAGCCTTCAGTATGTCTGATCCATTGTCACATTATTTTCCAGTACTTTTTGTGATTTAGATTATGTTTAAAGAGTTGATAGGAAAGGAAAGGAAGAGAGAGAGAAAAAAAAATAAAAGAAAGAAGAAAGAAAGAAAAAGAAGGAACGAAGGAAGGAAGAGAAAAGAAAAGAAAAGAAAGAGAAGCCTGTCTTTTCAGTTCCAGTTGGAAGCAGCTTTAGTTATATTATAAAATTTCCACTCTCTAGAATACTCTTGGGAAAAAAATGAAGTGTCAACTAAGTTGAGTTTTTTAACTTGCATCCTTTGTCTCTGAACATGATTCTTTTTCAATCAGGCATGTAGTTATTGAAGACCCATTTATGAGCTGTGCATACGTCCCATCCAATTCCGTCCAATCCCGTCCACAGATATGTTGAAAGCATGCGCTTCCTGCAAGAGCAATGCACCAGCCGTTTTCCTAGAGATGGGTCTTCAAAGAGAGGGCTCTTTCTCGGAGCACCTGCTCAGGGAACAAGACTGACTTTAAACCACTGTTAGCAATACACATGGTACACTGAACCATCTGCTGGAGGACCTTCCTGTGTCCAATACAGTCCTCTGTTGAATGTCATGGAAAAGATTGATGGTTGAAGCAGATCATTTTATTCAGTGAGAAGAAGACCATGCTCATCTTTCAGTTTTTGAGCCACATCTACCTAATTTACAGTCAGGTTTGGTAGCCTCAGCACTACTGGTATTTGCTGCATAAATCTTTGCTTTGTTGGAGTTGTCCTGTGCATTTTAAGGTATTGAATAGCATCCCTGGTTCACACCCACCAGATACCAGTATATAAATATATACAGTTTTTGCCAACTAAAATGAATAAGAAAAAAATCATTGTTACAGATAAATAATAAAAATAATAAGTGACTGGACCCAGTGACTCATGCCTGTAATCCCAGCATTTGGGGAGGCCAAGGCAGGAGGATTCCATGAGCCTGGGAATTTGAGGCCAATCTGGGTAACATAGTGAGACCCCGTCTCTAAAAATAAAAGATGAAAAATTAGCCAGGCATGGTGATACATGCCTATAGTCCCAGCTACTGAGGAGACTGAGGTGATAGGGCCACTTGAGCCCAGGAGTTTGAGGCTCCAGTGAGCTATTGATGGTTCCACTGCACTCCAGCTCAGGCAACAGAGCAAGACCTGGTCTCTAAAAAATAAAAATAAATAAGCAAGATAAATGCTCTTGAACTGAAAAAAACAAATGTATTCTATGGGAGATACCTGATAATCACCTACTTTGACCATGTTTTTATCCTTCAAGGATTTCAAACTGTTACAACAAACTTCTAAACCCGTATCTCTAGTTCAGCTTCCTTACATGAATTTAATGCTCCAGTATGTGAGACCAATTATTGATTTTTTAAAAAAAGGGTAGATCTGTTTTAAAATTCCTTTACCAATATTCCTCATGCTCATGAGAAAGATATGAGGCAGTGCTGTTGACCGCATTTGTATTTAGTTAATACCATGAGCAAGTGGGAAAAATTCAGAAGTGGCACCAAGTTGGTCATCTCTCAATTGTCATCATGAGAAGTATGCACAATGTGAACATTCTGCCATAGGGCTTGTCTCTGTAAACTGTGGGTCAAGGGGCATGGACAGCTTCTACTGTTTTTAAAAACATCTTTCTGAACAGATAACGGAGGCTTAACCGTAGTGCAAATATACTAATGCACAAATCTTGAAAAACATAAAATAAAGTGTGTTGAGATTGGAGGTGCTCTGTTCAACTTTCGAGGGATAGAAAATATGCCTATCAGCCGTAAAAGGGGTGCATTTATTTTCATTTTTGAGACCAACACTAGAGCAGAAAGACACATTAACAAAAGGGTAAGAGTCCTCGGAGCAGATTACTCCCACTTGAAAAATGAGTTAAGTGATTTCACAGCAGGAGAGAGGGATATTTGCAACAAGAAGTTTCATTAGTCACTGAATGAGATTTCTCTGACATATATTTTCACAGAATGAGAAGCATGATCTTTAGAAGCAAGAGCCATAACCTTTCTATATTTTTCTTCTGTTTATTCATTTTGCTGGAAGATTCCCTAGCCTTCTGGAAATTTCAGTCTTCTCGTCTGATTTGGTGACCTTTGTTCGCTAGGAAGAACGTAGTCCATTTCCCTTTGCCAAAGGGTAGTTGCATGCATTTGTAATTTAAACAAGGAACATCCAAAAAAATAGAATGTGTGTTTGTTGAAAACATTGTGATTATTAAAGTCAGAGAAGATACCTAAAACAGAAGATGCTCATACTTTGAAATCAGATGATTATTAATAGATGCTGCTTTGTGTTGACTGGAGTTTAACTGCCAGTCTTTTCTTTTGCCAAGATATTTTCCCAAAAGAAACATTTCAGTTGTAGGCTCAATAAGGAGACTGGAATCTGCTTTGTGAATTGGTGGTAAAAGGAAAAGATGGGGAAGGTAGGAGAAGAAAAGAGAGATGGAGCCTTCAGGTAGTAGACCCCTCTTTCTTCCTTTGGTATCTCATCTTAATATTTAAAAAATTAAATTGAAGAATCAGCTAAGGAATGGAAAATATCAGGTTTTTTCTTTTTGACACATAACCAACTTTATCTCTTGTAAAGCAATTTATTTTTTTATTTTATTTTTTAGATTTTCTAATAAGACTAGGTTTATTCAGTACCCTAGTAAAAGATTTTATTATAAGTATCCAACAGTATAAAAAGTACAAAACAGACCTGTGGATTTCTAATATATTAATACAAAGTGCTTATTTTTTATACTGCTTTTTTTTTTTTTTTTTAGATAGAGTCTCGTTTTGTCGCCCAGGCTGGAGTGCAGTGGCACCATCTCAGATCACTGCAACCTCCGCCTCCCAGGTTCAAGCAATTCTCTTACCTCAGCCTCCTGAGTAGCTGGGATTACAGGCGCCCACCACTATGCCTGACTAATTTTTTTTTTTTTGTATTTTTAGTAGAGATGGGGTTTCACTAAGTTGGCCAGCCTGCTGATGAACGATGAAGCGTTTGTTTTGGTTTGTTTTGAAAGTTAATTGCACATGTGGTTTAAAAAGTCCAATATAACAAAAGGCATACAGGGACACCATTTGACTGTGCCATTCCCCGCCCCTTCATTCAGTTGTTCCAGTGACCACTTTTCTTTCTTGTGGCTTGAGAATCCTTCCAGAGACATTTGTGGCTAAACAGCCATGGAAATGCCAGTACAATAGAGCATTCTTTACATCTTGCTTTTTCCACTTAATAACATAAGTTTGAGGTTGTCCTATTTTGACACATAAACATCCACCTCGTTCTTCAGGAAGCCTCTGTCACAGGCCCATGTATGGACCTACCATGGTTCATCAATTGGACTGCCGTGGTTGGACATGGAGATTGTTTCCAAATACTTGCTACCATAAACCCGAGTGCAGTGAAACATCCTTCACACACCTTTTTTTTTCTTTTTTCTTTTTCTTTTTCTTTTTTTGAAACAGAGTCCAGCTTTGTCGCCCAGGCTGAAGTGCAATGGCACGGCTCACTACAAGCTCCGCCTCCCGGGTTTACCCATTCTCCTGCCTCAGCCTCCTGAGTAGCTGGGACTACAGGTGCCCGCCACCACGCCCGGCTAATTTTTTTTGTATTTTTAGTAGAGACGGGGTTTCACCGTGGTAGCCAGGCTGATCTCGATCTCCTGACCTCGTGATCCGCCCACCTCGGCCTCCCAAAGTGCTGGGATTACAGGCGTGAGCCACCGCACCCGGCTCTTCACACACCTTTGAGTGGGGGTAGGATTCCATATCTATTATAAATGTATATAGATGCTATTGAGTTTTAGAGGACTAAACAATTTAGCTTCCAAGCACAACCTATAAATGCATCTTGGCCACATTCTTGCCAATAGAGAGTGTTATAAAGCATGTCATTTTTCTCTGTCTCAGGTCAGTAAAACTCCTGTAAAGGACCAGATAGTAAATGTGAGCCACATGGTTTCTGTCCTGACTACGCAAATCTGCCCTTGCAGTGTGACAGCAGCAATAGATGATTTGTCCATGAATGGTGTGGCTCTCTTCCAATAAATCTGTATTTACAAAAGGAGTCCTGGCCAGGTTTGCTTCCTGGAGCAGTTTGCTGACCCCTGGTCTATGTGATAACAGCAATAGTAATCTTTAGTTCGTTTCTTTTGTATGAATTAAGCTGTTCATCAGTTTAAAATCCACTTAGGCATATTTTTTCCTGTTAATTACATCCTTTGCTCATTTTGCATAATGCAGTTTAACTTTCTCTTGTTGGTTTATTAAAAGCAATCTATATATTTGAAACAATTAATTTTATATATGCTGAAAAATAATTGATCTCTTAGTCGTTGCAACAGTTGGCTTTCTGATAAATTTCTATTTGACATAGAACCAAGTAAAAATTATGTTACCTTGTGTTGTAACAGTTACTCTTAAAAACAGTTAGATCTGCCAGGCACAGTGTCTCTCGCCTATAATCCCAGCTCTCTTGAAGCTCCTGGCTTCAAGAGACGCCCCCGCCCCCGCCCCCCCACCTTGTCTTCCCAAAGTGCTGGGATTATAGTTGTAAACCACCAGGCCTGACCTTGCACAGACATGGTAATTGACAAGAATCATGTAATCACATTTTCATAGACTATGCAGTAGATGCAATGGACTAACTTCTATATGAATCTTTTTCATTTTGTGTTAATTATAATCATTTGTCAAGTTTGCTTCCTTCATTTGTTTAGTAAAAGAGTATATGTAAGGAATTTGGTAGGCAATTTTTAGAACTTTTAGTGACAACTTTGTTTTTGATTGTTTCTTAGTGAAAGAAGGATTACAATAAGAACTTAGCCACAAAATACAAGTTTCCATGAGTCAATGCAAAATAACAGGGATAGTTTGGAAGGGCAAGGAGTAACCAGAAGCTTTGGCACATAGTGTTCCTTGGTTAAATCAGTATAATAAATGGGGTACACATTGCAAATTATTTATTCATAGTTTGGTATTTTGCATTGGCATGTCTTAAACCTGAATACTTTGGAGTGAATGAAGTAAACAGGATGAGATGATGGGGAATGCACACACACCCACATGCATGCACACACAAACACACATGCATGTATGCATACATACATGCACACACACACATACATACATTTGTGTCTATGTGTGCGTGTGTGCCTGTGTGTGCACATGTGTGTGTACATATGAGTGTTACTTTTACATTATTTCTGCATATTAAACACTTTCCCCTTTCATTAGATATTGCTTATTGAGAAAATGCAATACACTAGATTACCATTACTTAAAAGTTGCTCTCGCAGCCCAAATCAATTCATTATCTTTAAGGATAAGCCCATGTCTGGAGGTAGGGAAATCATTTTTTAAAAATTAAAGTTTCTGTCTTGAAATATTGTCATCCTTCACTTTTTCTATGCACTAGGATGCTTTTTGCTTTCAGGAAAACATGTTATGACTCATTTAATACCGTTGTCCCTCTTATCCAGAACAGAACATACCGTGGTTGCCTAACAGGAAGGCTGCATATAAAGCCCAGTTTTGTCTAATATCATTTTCCCCAAGTCCATTATGTGTGTTATTGTGCAATGCATGTCCAAATGAGGATTTGAGCAGTAGAGAAGAAATTCATTAAAGAAATGTGTCATCTCCTTGCAAAAAGGAAAGTATTGTTGAGGAAATTGTTACTGATAAGACAAAAGTGCTGAATGAACATCCACCTTTTGAAGGCATTTCTCTGAAGTGAAAATTACCTTGAATTATCTTTGGATCAGTTGTGACTTGATCCTTCTATTAGGAGCTGTTTCAAACTCAGAGAAGGGGTGATGATTCACACTGATGACTGGAGGTTTCTTGGAGCTGGTGTGAATAAGAGGTGAAAGTATTGCACATGCATCATCATGGCTTTCACTGAGACTCAGTCGACAGAATTCATCATGATCTTCTTCGGCTCCAGAAACACAGGCCTGAAATTTAGCAGCCAGTCTACAAAGCATGGAGTTAGGCACAGATAGGATCTGAGTTAGAGAACTCTCCTGGGGCTGGTACCCAGGGAGGGTAATGCAGGGTGAAATGTCATTGTTCAACATGCTTATTATTCACCTGAACATGGGTGACATTCCTTTCCTGAGAAACTCTGGTCTGACAAATGGGTTTTTACAATTATTTCTGAAAATAGAAAATGTATTTCCAATAATTATTAGCTATATCTAGTTATTATTTCTAGTCATATTACTCCTAACAATTGAGCTCTGTGGCTATTGGATGAGATTCCTCAGGGAACAGCAGATTCTCTGTTACTGAAGGAGTTTAAACAGTATCTGTACAGAGAGTAGTCAAGACATGCAGAGATGATTTCCATATTATAAGACAAGTTGGATTGAATTAAGTCTGTGATTCCCTGCCATTCTGAGATTTTTAAAGTCCAGGCCTTTAATATTCCAACTCCCTGTCATCATTAGTCTAATTATTGGCAACTACATTGAATTATACAATACAGTATCAGTTGATCAATATAGTATCAATTGATTGGTACAGCACTGTATCAGGTTGAATTTAACTGAGTTAAGGTATGGCCCTACCTTCTAAGAGCTTACCATTGACAATAAAAGCACATGGGTAGGTAAGAGACACCCATATTATTAGATATAACTATGTCATTCGTGTTACCTAAAGTTGGAGAGCAAGAAGAATGAATTTCTTTTTTTTTATTTATTTTTATTATACTTTAAGTTCTAGGGTACATGTTCATAACGTGCAGGTTTGTTACATATGTATACTTGTGCCATGTTGGTGTGCTGCACCCATCAACTCGTCAGCACCCATCAATTCATCATTTATATCATGTATAACTCCCCAATGCAATCCCCCCCCCCCCATGATAGGCCCCAGTGTGTGATGTTCCCCTTCCCGAGTCCAAGTTATCTCATTGTTCAGTTCCCACCTATGAGTGAGAACATGCGGTGTTTGGTTTTCTCTTCTTGTGAGATAGGGATGAAAGTATCTCCCCATTCCAACAGTTTAGATCCGGAGAAGAAAAAATGTTTCAGAGAGGAGATACAATTTTATAAATTGCTTCAGAGGAAAAATTCACGTTGGTAATGGCAGCCTATAAAGATGCTAAATGAGGAATTCTAAGTAAAAGGCCTTTCAGAAAGCTAGGAAAGAACATGGCACTGGGTCTCGTGGAAAATGCTTAGAGTCCTGCAGAGAATAAATTCCTATTGAGACTGGTAGAAGACTAAACTTCTTCCAGATTTTAATCATTGTTATCTGGAAAGGAATTGAAAATAGTTACTTTTTTTCCTGAATCTTTGTAATCATGTGAAATCACTACATGTCAGTGTTGAATTGACCACAAGGACCAAGCTAATTATGGAAGAAAGAGGTGGGGCAGACATTGAACACAGCAATCCACAGGAGCTTGATTGAGCAAGTCTGGAGTGTTGAACTGGTGAAAGTCCTCCCTGCAACAGCTCCATTGGGGCAATTCTATTAAGTCAAGACTCAAGCGCTGGACTGTGAATGGTCCGGAAAAACTATGTCATTAAAAATGCACATTTGTTTAAAATAACTAACTGCTCATTCGTGGATGATTGCTACTAAGATCTTATAAACTCTTAAGGGACTACCATGATTCCTCACACACATTAATTCATTCATGAGAGTTGATTTTGTTTTCAAACACATTGATACATTATTAGTAAATAGCACCCCAACACACACACACACACACACACACACACATACACATAAACATGGGGAGGGAGAGAGAGAGAGAGAGAGAGGTACTTACAATCAAAGACAGCCGTACTAGATCCAATTGGTAGCAACAAAATGATAAAAGTACCAGAACACGCAGGCAAATTGAAAATACACAAAGCCACATCCACAGCGTGCCCTTTAATGGAGGCAGTGGGAAGAAGGGTCCATTTTCCACTCTGCTCATTTTCTTCCCCACCACCCATTAAGACTGTCAATTCTCATTCATGTTCCTTTTAGAGAAGAATGAACCGTTGAAAAGGGAGCTGAGAATTGTAATAAAAATATTGCATTACAGATTTCTCCAGTTTCCTTTCAGTATGAATTATTTGTTACTTCACTGAAAAAAATAAAAGTATTGATCAGCCGGTTAGCTTGTGGCTTCTGCTCTCAAGGAGTCAGCACATAGTCTGATGTGGAGGAAAATCCATAAATGGGTTTCTGCAATCTGCAAGTAAGCATGGGATGAAATGCTCCTTGACATCCAACCCAGGTTAGAAATCAGATTTCAAGACTGTAAATTTGAGGACCCCGAGGAGCTCAACTGATAAAGAGAAGAAGGTTTATGGTCCATGATGGCGGAGGGAGTGCAGACTACCTGCAGGATGAGCAGAAAGGATGCGGGGGCTTGGTATCACAGGACCAGCATTGTAAATCTTACAGGGAGTAGCCTTTCCTGCATGTCCTTCATGTGCTTTTCTTTGTGCATATTCTTGAGGCTTAAAGGAAAGGGAGCCAGTCTGTATCCATACTTCTCTCTCATGCACATTATCCCGGCATGGCACTGCTGATGCAAATTTTAAAAAGTCGCCTTTGACTAGAAGCATTTTCCCAGCTTCCAGTTTCCGTCTTCCCAGAGCAGGACAACGTTACAGCAAAAGTTCATGCACAGAAGCAGAAAGGTAGAGGAATGACTCAGATTCTTACTAAACTCCTTCCACCTTCCTTAGCTTTGTGGTCTCAGGATATTATAAGAGGTCTCTCATGTGCTGCTATGGAACCAGCAGGAAAAATCAGGCAGGGCCAAGACAGAGAGAAAAGAGACAGCTTTCTCCTATCTTGCCCCAACCTAGGGCTTCTATTCAAAGCTTGTTCTAGTTCCTAGGTGGTTGATTCCAATAAACTAACATAAAAATAAACTGTGCAATAAAAATGTAAAGAGAGTTGCACTGACCATCATTTTTGAAATATTTAAAAATAAGTCCTCAGTAAATTTTGCTGTGAACATTAGTATTTTGTCATGGATAGAGGCAAAAGAAAGGAGTAAATGTGAGACCTACATTGAATCCAATGCCTACATCAGTAGAATCTAATCTCCTCCCCCCATGATAAAATGGCCTCATTCTGTCAACTGCAGGCTTTGCTAACTTTTTCTCAGACAACAGACCAAATTTATCCCCAGCCTGATAAGGATCTTTATTGCATTTGCTGCCACCCCGCCTACTGTATTTAGGGTAATGGTGAAAAATGTACATTGATGCTGAATTTTATGGAAATATTAGAAATGGAAATGATCCTACACAGTTGTCATCTACTATCTGGTGTAGGTTTGGTTACTAAGCTGTATTTCCTCTTCCAAATTTTAAGTAATCAAGTTTCACAACAATCTTTCCTGACAACTAGTTCGTGTTAGAGCCAGTTTCCCAAATGACTTCCATTTGCATTCTGGAAATGCAGTAAAGCCTTGACATTTTACACAATGACCTGTCTTCTACTCAAGTCAATGAAACTACAGTAAACGTTTTATGTATAGCTGCAATGCTTCTATCTCCCTCAAGATTAAACACAGAAAAGCAGCTTTGGGGAGTATATTTAAATATGATATCAAAGCATATAACATTTGTCTGTATTTATTCAGTTTTAAGTATACTTATTAATAATAACAGGCCAAGGTGGTACAAGGTGAAACACCACTTTTCATTCATTGCTCAGTATACAGTAGTCATTGGCTTTTCTACATATGCGCTTAGCATAATATTTACAGATTATGTAATACAAATCACACTCTGAATTTTCACGTCCTGTGAGACACAGCAACAGAAGAGCTTTGTAAAAAAACAGCGAAGTACAACTTGAAAAGTTAAGCAGTATGAGTAAGAAATCAAAGTGATTAATTTACTGTTTATTAGTATTTAAGCTAAGTTTATACAAGATTCAACATCATATTCATACTCAAAGTCTGTTACTGTACTTTGCCAAACGGCCTGTACTATTTTGTGACAGGATATTATCTTTAATATTGCTCTCACTGCAATGAAGCATAAATAAAGTATATGTCATGTTCTACCTTTTCAGGAGTTCCAGTGAACACATGCTATGGTTTTTAACGACTGTAAAGAAAATTTCAAAGCCATATCTTATCTGTTTCTATGCAAAAGTTGATCAATGATCAGTATCATTTGCAGGGACCCCGATGTGTGACTTGTTTCTCTTTATACTGTGACATGTTTCCCTGAAGGTGGAATGTCAATGAGGCATTCACCTTCTACTAAATGAAAATGATGTTAAAGCTGCAGTCTAGTGATAGAGTTACCAAGATCTGCTTCTTGGATTTTTTATGGGGTTTGGGCAACACATACAGAAACTTTCCTCTCATTCAAGTTGAGTATATCCAACCACTTATATATACGTTGCCCAGTGAGGCCAGTGTTATACGAAGTTGTCGAACATTTACTTTGAAATGAGATTTTCTCATTTAATAAAAGTGTCACCTTGTGTCAGTGGCTTAGCTACTTCCAGCTTCTATTTTGTCTCTTATCCAATGAGAATATGCCTATCCCATAAGGAGTGTGGCTGGTAAGAATGGTAGTCTGTCCGTATCTCCTGGGTTCTCTGATTTCAGAACCTGTACAGCGGACAGTTCCGAACACTGCATTCCACCATCATCTCATCAGCATTCCTCTTGGAATAAATGTGTCTTGACAGTCTCTCTTAGAAGTGCTTTCTCTGAAGCTACTGAGGACCATGCCATGTGCAGGCATAACTCAAGCACACAATGGGAATAACACCTGCAGGGTTGAGGTGTGGTTCAACCAGATGTGCACATTCTATAGAGTGCCTCCAAGGTTTTCAAGAAGAATGGAGCCCAACTTGGCCACATTCGTTACAAACTTGTGCATGGTCCATTTATTGACTATCCCATCTTCCAAGTAATTTACCTGCACACAACTTCTTGTCTCATGTGGGGCCTTTAGAGTAACTCCGAATAAGACCAAGTGGATGTGCAGAAGAAATGTTTGATGCTTGCATGTGCTGGCCTGATGATGACTGTTAATCACCAGGTGTGTCAAACTACTCTAGATGCTCATTGTGTGTGTATGACAGGTTTTGGTGCTCTTTCTGCTTTTGATAAGCCATTCAATTTAATAGGGTGTTCTCTGAATGCCCAGCTTTTCTTTAAACTTAGCATGTATATTCATTACCTCATGATCCACCTAAGACAGCTATGTATCATTTCTTTACGCCTGTTCCATGTTCTATGTATATTAGATGATTTCATACAGATAAGGAAGGAATGCTCCTATTTTATACATTTTAACTATTACAATGAAAACCTTATCTAGAAGAAGTTCCCTTCTTTTTGAAGTTGCATAGCATTAGTAAAGCTATAGGAGTTACCTCTTATATCTCACTAGAAAAGACACACATCTAAGATAAAAAGCATGGGCCAGGTGGTGACATATGCCTGTAATCCCAGTATTTTTGGAGGCCAAGGCAGGAGGATCATTTGAGGCCAGGAGTTCAAGACTAGCTTGGACGACATAGCAAGCCCTCCCTCCCCACCCTGTGTCTACAAAAAGTGAAAAAATTAGCCAGGCATGGTGGCATGTGCCTATAGTCACAGCTGCTCGAGAGGCTAAATTGGGAGGATTGCTTGAGTCCAGGAGTTCAAAGATACACTGAGCTATGATCATACCACTGCAGTTCAGCCTAGGGACAGAGTGAGACCATGTTTCAAAAAACAAATGAGTAAAATAAAATAAAAAGCAATGACAGGATTGCATTATGCTTTGAGGGTATTAATTTTCAAATTTAACTTTACTTGCATTTTTTCCCTGTCATTCTATCTGTGTCGGCTAGTTCTTATTTTAGTTGTAATCTTTTTTATTAGAATACTTACGAATAGAATAAAATACCACTGCATTCACATAGTATATTTACTATTGTTTTTGTCTCCTTGCATTGCATTTTAATTATCTATGTCAGATACTTTCATCAGTCAAATGTACTACTAGCCATCTAAATGGAGAATTTATCTTAGGAGGAGAATTCTTCTCATTTATTTTTGCATGCCCAGCAAATTATTCAGGAGTGAGTGCACTGTTGATAGTCTTCCCTGAACATTTATAACCCACCCCTGACTGGTTCCAGTCTTTACACCTTCCTCAAGACCTAACTTAAATATACTGAACTGCCTGAAGTCATCTTTGAATTTTACGTCCTTTCTCTTCACTTTCATACACTTTGCATTGTTTTCCCATATAGGGGCACCAAGAAATAGACCATATTATAATGAACATACAATAATGTGCTAAGAGTAATAAAAGTAAATATATTCTGAAGCAGGAAAGAGTGAATGCTTGGGTTTTTTTGTAGGAGGAGAGAAATGATAATTTGATAATGTTTCATGGAAACTCTTGCATTGGAGCAAAACTTTACAAATTAGACTTAGGCTTCAATAGTCAAAAATTAGTGAAGAGAAAATCTCTGCAAAGTTGAGTGTTCTGGTCTCCTTTCTGTTTGTTTAGTGAGCAGAATTGATAATCCACATGCAAGTGGCTTTTAAACTTTTCCAAGGACCAGTCATTGGGGAATTAATGTGATTCCTCTGAACCTTTCTAGTAATCCCAGGATTTGAGTATTAAGAGCAGTTAGTTGTGTTAGCCTTAAGATGCAATTCTCTTACCTTGTTGTTTTGAAGATGTTACTTAGAGGGAAGGAGGTGTTTTAGTCTGTTCAGGCTGCTAATACATCTTTTTCTTCTCAAATTTTACTGTAAGCAGTCAGGAGGAACCAAGCCATTCCTTCACCACTTTTCTTAGAAATAACTTCAGCTAAATACTCACTTTTATCACTCACACGATCTGCCTTCCACAACACAGTTCAGCCAAGTTCTTTGCCACTTTGTAGCAAAGATCACCTTTCTTTCATTGTGCACTGGCATATTTCTCATTTGCCTCTGACAGCTCATAAAAATGGCGCTTCCTGTCCATATTTCTAGTGTCATTCTGTTCAAAATTGCATAGATTTTCCCTAAGATGATTGAGGCTTTCTGTACAGCTCTTCTCTTTTTTTTCTGAGCCCTCACTAGAATCACCTTCAAAGGTCTCTTCATGGCAACATAGGCTCTGTCTAGCATACACTTCAAAACTTTTCTGGCTTCTACTTATTACCCAGTTCCAGAGCTACTTCTGCATTTTTAGGTTGTTATCTCAACACCACACTCTCAGTACCAATTTCTGTCTTAGTCCATTCAGGCTGCTATAACAAAATGCCATAATCTGGGGGTAGGGGGTAATAAACAACAGACATTTATTTCTCATAGTTCTGGAGACTGGAAGCCCAAGATGAAGGCAGCAGAAGATTCCGTCTCTGCTGACCGCCTACTTCCTGGTCCACAGACACTGACTTCTCCCTGTGTCCTCACATGGACAAAGGGTGAGGGAGCTCTTTGAGATCTTTTCTTGAAGGACACTAATCTCATTCACGAGTACTCCATCCTCATGATCTAACGACCTCTCAAAGATGCCACCTCCTAACACCATCTCCTGGGGAAGGGAGTTTAGGATTTCAAGATTGAATTTTGGGAGAATGCCAACATTCAGCCCATAAAAGGAGATAGTATAGGAAAACTACAGAAATCAATAAACTCTTCTACTGCTTTGATTGAGATATAGCAAGTGCATTTTTGCTGTACATCTTTTGCTTTATCTTTGTTATTATTCATCTAGAAAACAAATGTACATAGTGATAGTTAATTCTTCCATGACGTTTTTGCAAAAGTGTTGCTATGCATTGGCTATAAGTCTCCTCTCTGACTTTATAAGACCTTGGAAAGCTGCCACATATCTCGGAACTTGTCTTGAGTCTTAAAGTGACTAAAGTGACCTCAGCTCTACCTGCCTTATAGGATGCTCTGCCCAATGATGCATGCAGTATGCATGTTCTTTGAGCAGACTATGTTTTGAGGCTGCAGGTTTAGGCATTATTAGAATCTGTTTGACTCCATAGCTCTTTTTATGGAAACATACATACATACTTAACATCAAATAGTTTGTATCTTTTCACTAGCTAATATGGGTAAGTACTGTCTCTTCTCATCTTACTGTGTGTAACTGCCTTCTCTTAGAACTCAACACAAAATGAGCTTAATGCTTCACATTTACACTAACATGGAGATAGAACCACCTCATTCAAAACAGGAAAAGGCAGGTATAAGATGTCATGAAGAAAAATGAGACTGAATGTGTTCAATTTCTCTTTGTTTGCCTTATCACGTATCGTAGAGAGATGTGCTCCTACATGCAGTAGAAATAAGAACATCCTTGAAAACTCGGTTTGAGCAGTTCAAAATCATATATTTTTTAATGTTGTATGAGTTTCAGGTGATAAATCCTCTTCAGGATACCTCAGGGGTTAGCAAAAATGTAAAAATATGTTTAAAGTTTGAAATGACTCACATTTTTTAGTATCCATGGCAAAGAACTGCTTTTCCAACCTTAATAGGATTTCAAATTGACATTGACATTTTAGTAAATCAGAATTAGCTTTTTCTTTTTAAACTCCTGTGTCTTATGTAAATGGCTGCGCTGACTTTTATGGAATTGAATATTCCAGAAAATGTCATGGAACCTAATATAAAACAAGTTAACATTCTCATTTTTAGATCTTAAAGGGATATGGTGTTAAAATATAGCTTTTGATACCCATCCAACCTGTGCAAGGTTTTCTGTGTATATGCGAATTTCAAATTTGAGAACTTAGCATGTCGATGGAGGCAAATCTATATACCTGTTGAAAACAAAGTTGAAATTCTGAAGGAATTATTGTAATTTACTTAAATAAGAACTGTAAGGAGTCAAAGAGTGTTAATGGAGTGACAATAGATTTCTTCTGAGAGATTCAAAATCTTTTCACTGCCTTTATTACAAGTCTACCAAAATATCTGTTAGATTCTGAAAGCCAGTCTCTCATTGCCAAAAACATTATTCACAATTTTAACTCATTTCCACAATGAACATTCTACAGAATTACTGTATCTTTGTTTAAAGATAAAAAATTATCCCTCTGAGGTCTGAAATTTATTATTAATGTGAATATTTTAAGCATTTTTAGAAGAAAATAATTTTGTAAAAGATACTGTAAGTTATGGAAAATATGGCAGTGAAGTATAACATTCATAAACTTGCTAGAACCTTGCCTTAAAAGTGAACTAATTATTGGATCATATGGCAAACTGGTTAAGAAGAATAAGAAACTATTTTATATCTGAAAAAATACATGACTATCCACTTGCCTTCCTAAAACTTCTTCCTCTCATGTCCTGCTATTTTACTTAGAGTTTTCCTTCAGGTTAAGGAACAATGTCTTTAGAAGGCTACCCATTAAAGTACTAAATAGAAAACCTAGTAAATTAAGCTTGTCACACACAATTTATATATTTTCTTATGATGTGTAAGAAACAACAGCCTAATAAAGATAAATTATTTATTTTCAGTCAAAATAGGGCACTTTTTTGCTTTCATGCAGCTCATCACACCTAAATTCCTTTGTGAAAGTATTTAAGTAAGTTCTTTGAAATGTTGCTTTAAAATATATTGACTCTTTAACGTTTTAAAAATAAGGGAATGCATAATATAGTGAAATTTCCCCATCAGTGTTTTCTGTGTATTTTCTCCAGCTCTTTCTTGAATTACAAACAGCAATTCTACAACTATACCACCCACCCACACACATTTATTCATTTGCACATATTTCTTTTTTGTGTTTTTTTTTTTTTTGAAAAATTGGCATCACATTAATTATACTACTCTGCAACTTGCTTTATTTACTATTTTTAATATGGAAGTTGACTGAAGTTAATTTTCAGGCAATTGTGTAATATTGATTGAACTTAATTGATATACCGTAACTGATTAAACTACCTTAGTGTTATTTGGAACACTTATCAACAACATTGCAGTGTAAAACCCTCTTTCTATCCTTTTGCAGCTTTGTGATAATTCTATAAGTAATCAGATGCTGATTGTGACGCAATCTGGTCACAAATTCAAAGACACATTATAATGTCAGTGTAATAAATTAGACATATAGTGCCAATTAACTCAGGTTTCCAGGGGTAATTCTTTTCGTTATTGATAAAATGCAAATGCATCTTATTCATGCAGGGTTGCCAGGGCCCTGGAGTAGAAATCTAAATCATAACCAAAACAAACAACATCACCAAGAAGCAATCAACAAGAAAACATTTCATGAGGGTTTTGAGTATTTGAATAATATTTCAATAATTAAATTTTAAAGCAAGAACTAACAGGTGTGCCCACCCCATCCACCCTGTGATGTCAAATGCAGGGTATGTATCTGACTGACAGGGAAATTGAGGTAGGAAAATAGAAGAGATAATATGATATTATGTACCTGCGCTTCAGTTTGAGGAGGATAAAATTGTTTTAACCTTATGCCCACATTCCTGGAGTGGTTCGCTAGCCCTACATCAGAAAATCCACATCTTAGTTCTTCAGCTGTTCACATGTCAATCAACACAACCTTTTGTCATTAGCATGCCAGAAATGCACTACATTCATGAAAGGAATTGCTAGTTACATCATGATGAATGTTAGCATGACCTCTCATTGGCCCATAACATTAAAATATTCAAAACATACGAATTCGCTAAAATTGTTTAGAGAAAATCTTCACAGTGGCCTGATGAAGGTGTAAAAATCCAGAAATGCCTATGCCTTTGACCTGCTCCGATGCCCGTAACTTGAAGTCTCTTTAGTCCTAAGCTCAGCCAATGGACTAAGGAAAATTTCTCATTACCTGATGCTGACTGAAAAAGATAAAAGAACACCACTTGCTTTGTCATTAGAGACTTCAGAGGCAGAAGAGCTACACGATAGAAGTTGTACCTCTCACAAGTTTATAGAACAAGATGTATGAACTGTTTTGTGTCTGCTATGGAAGTCGGATGAATGACTGCCTATATGTGTAACACATTTGGGCCTGAGACACACAGGATGAGGGGAAGAATAACAAACTATCTCTCATCTCCCTCTTTTTCTGCGATTACTGTTACCTACCAAAATGAACCTAAAAATTGTGCGTGAACAGATTAGCTCAGGTAGCTTGCAACATTGACGTTACAGTTTGACCTAGGGCGTCCCCACGGGCTGAACCTAGTGAAACTCAGTCGGGTAATATTAAAACTGCAATAGCCCATATCTCTATGCTATCTGCAACCTGGTTTCTGCATAGGGAAATGCTGCATGTGTTTGCTGTAGGCAAATCTTAAATAAACCATGACCCAGCAAGAAGAACAGAATGATATGCAGAAATACTTTAGGGAAGGGATAAGATGGCAATTTTGAATGGGAGCCCGCATGGTACAAGTACTTATATTCCATTACCAACTGCAGAAGCGTAATTACTTTGGAAAACCATTTTCAGCTTATTTTAGTAATATGTGCAGCATTTCAGGTGGTCTGCAAAAGCCACATAGCCCATAGGCCTAGCATACCTCCTCAGACATCAAGCAGAAACACTTTCTAAACCCCTTAATGAGTGTCAAGCAGGAAATTGTCAGTATGTAGTATTAAGGAGATGGACTTGCTATGCTTAAATTTATAGTAAAAAAATCTGGAGTTTCTTCCTCAATCTCCACTTATGACAGATTTTTTTTTTTTTTTTTACAAAAAGATGCATGACAGATAGTACCTATTTAAACTTACTCTGAGAAGTTTAATGAAATATTCTTTTTTAATCCAGACATCTCTGTGAGTTTCAGAATTATTACCCTTGTCAAATTCATGTATGCTTTTTTTTTGTGGAAATGTTCAACTTTTGTTCTCACTGCTCTCTGCCTTTCCCCATCAACAAACCCTGAATATCTGTGAATTTCTCACCAGCTATTATTTAACTCTATTCCGCCTGTCCATCAGATGTCCTACACAAGATTGGTTAAATAGAAGCCTGTTCTTCTGGGAGAAGATGACAAATGTTTTTATATTAAATGCATAAAAACTTTCTCAATACCGCAAGGTGATAAAGACCAAGAAAAGGCCAATTTAAAAGGAAGCCTTTAGAAAAACATAAAATAAAGCAGACATGCTTCACTTTCCTACACAATAGGGAAAAATTTTTAATGCTTTTGCAAAAGTTAAACTCTAATGATGGAACTAAGTTTATTTTATACTGAGTAAAAGTCATGCATGAAACTACATAAAAATACATGGACAACAAAGAGTGATTCAGGACTGCTTAATCGCTGCTGCTCTTGCTGTGGTTTTTTAGGGGTCTGCATAATTGGTGAGTTCCTTACACGTTGATTTCTCAGATTCACCAGGCAATACATAGCAGCTGTCTTGGTAAATGCAGGAAATGTTGCAATCTTTACAAGTCCCGCAATCTTACTTCACCAGTAACTTCCCCTGGTCAACTAACAGTATCTAGAGATCAGGCAGAGGATGACCAATGGCTGCTCTGATGTACACATGGAGATACCCATTTTTTCTGGAACTCAGATGCTAAAGTTGATACCGGAGGAGTGAACTGTCCCAAATAAAGCAGTCGGGGAAAGGAGGATCCATTCCAAACAAAGGGAAAAAAAGGTACATATGAATAGTGTATTTATTTACACATAATGCAGGTTATTCTGGAGGGTATTAAATATCTATCAGTAACTATCATTTGTTAAAAACCAGGGATCCCCAAGGATGTTAGTGAATGTATGAGAAAGTTTCTGGAGATATATTTTGGGGTGTCCACTACAATTGAGACATTTCTTCTTTGTCTCTCTCTCTCTGACTCTCTCTCTCTCTCTCTCTCTCTGTTTACTTCTCTCTCCCTTTACACACACACACACACACAGACACCACACAGAATATTCCCAACTTCTTAACACACAACACCAATAAAAAATGCCAATAATTAGATTGTAAAACTGGCAGTTCTTTTCTTTCAATGTGGCTTTCTATTCTCTTGTCTCTTACATATCGAAGAAACAGGAGGACAACAGATCAGGATACCTTTTGTCATGTTTACATTATGTAGTAACTAATCTAAAACAAATGCCCAGTGGAGGGTTTCTTAGGTTTCTGTCAGTTTTCAAATGTTTTCCCTCCTCCTGCCTCCCTGGCTTCGGGTTGGTGATGCACGTGCTGGGGTTCAGAGGCGCTATGCACCCTGACAAGAGATTTTGAACTGGGGCATAGATGATTGTCCCCAAAGCCATCTGCTCAATTCCTGTAATTCTACACATTTCAAGCAATGGAAACACAATGAGAAAGATACTTTGGGTGGTTCTTGGATTGCAAACGTAGGCAGCCACAGTTTCAACCAGCAGTACCAATTTTTCTCAACCTTTCCATTTCTACCCAGTGTATAATTTATATAAATTTTCTTCCCAAACTTCACAACTAAACTATTCCTTATTTTATGATGTTATCAATGTGTGTATGTCTTAGAATATAATTGGTGGCATACAAACTAGCTTATGCCTCTTTAACTTTGGTGCTATGATCTTAAAACTTTTGACTCTCAGGCAAATATAGATATAAATATAAATATATAAGTATTTTTTTCTTGGGAGTCAAAATTATATATTTATATATAATATGTGTGTATATACACACATATGTAGATAAATATATAATATACACACATATATATAAATATATAATATATATTTCATATTATATATTACAGAATAAATATATGTAATATATATGTATTTAATTTCATTAGTCATATTGTTTTCTACAGTTTGATTTCCAGTGTTGCAGGACTTTTTATTCATATTCCTGATATCAGGAAAGGGTGCATATTGACAGTACAACTCAGGTGGAATATTTAGAAGACACATGGTTGTAATTAGTTACTTGCATTTTTCCTGAATGCTTTTTATGGTGCTGACTATTTAAGAATATCTTGCATTGCTTTCCAAACAAATAAACTACACAAGCAGTGTTTCTTGAATCTCTTTGATCTGTGTGGTGTGTTGGTGTGGTCTTATACAGGATTTTGTCTTATTTATTTATTTATTTTTAGTGTGGTTGTTTCTCCTTTTTTCCTTTAATCTAACAAATATTGAAGTACTTTAAAATTTTTAATGCTGGTTTTCACGGAGAATGAGAGTTTCCTATCATTTTCCCAAGGTAATGTCACACAATGCATTTCTGAAAAAAAAAAATACTTCTTAAATTTTTTTAATGTTCTGATTATTTTTCTGTCATTATTTTGCCACTTTGTGTTATGTTACATTATTATTCCATAACGTCCTCTGATTCCACCATTGGGAATTGGTTATCATTTCCATGGACTCATTACTGAGGTCCTTGTTTCTTTTGAGATGTTAAACCTGACCCTGTTAAACCTGACCCTGAATTTTTTTTTCTTCCCTGTGAGAGTGGAAATTATCATTCTTTTATACTGGTTCAGCAAAAAAGGAAACTTTACTTTCTAACGAATATATTTCTTTTTATGGTCAGATATATTTTAGATAAAACAAAAGCTTTCGATATCTGTCTGTAAAAGAGCGGGGTCTGGAATTCTCATTGGTGATGGATATGTTTATTTTCTTACCTGACACATCAGCTACTGCAGCTAAAGCCAGTGAACTATTTCTATATCACTTACTGATGAAGAAATAAAGGGCTCTTTCATGGTACTAAGTGGATTGCTGTTCCACAATCCAGATATTTTTGGCTTAAATCCTGAGGTGTTACCAGATGGTAAGGATTTTAGAAACATGCTAAAATGGTAATAATAGGGAATACTTTCGATACTGTGAAGTCAGATATATCATTGCAAGTTTAAAAAAATAGAATATTTTATATTTTAAGTATCTGATTTACCTTAATAAACATTCATCAATTTCAAGAGCATCTACAAGCTATATTCTGGTCCTGAATTTTCGTGGTTAAGAAAAACCCCACCCAGAGACTAACTAATAACTATAGTGATCAGCTGCAGACAGAAATTCAGAGATACTAGTTATGGTAACATCCTTCAATGCTGGAGCCTTACTGTCATAGAAACATGTGAATGTGAAACTGAAAGTTAAAAAGCCAGATATGTCAAAAGAATGGGGAGTGGGAGAGTACAAATTACCCCCCAAGGACCCTGGAAGTGCTAGATTCTGGGCAAGATCCAGCTATTTGCAATTTGTTTAACTCCCAATTGACCATTTGAGAAATATTGAAAGAGAGAGAGAGGGAAATTGCCAGGGCCCAAGGGATGATACCATGGAGCCATTTAGCTACAAAGCATCAATGTATGATGTTGCCGTGGTGGCTCATCCCTGTAATCCTAGCACTTTTGGGGGGTCAAGGAAGGAGGATTACTTGAGCCCAGGGCTTTGAGACCAGCCTGGGCAACATAATGAGACCTCATCTCTTAAAAAAAAATAGCCAGGCATGCTGGTGCCTGCCTGTAGTCCCAGTGACTTGAGAGGCTGAGGCTGGAGTATCACTGAGCCCCGGAGTTGGAGACTGAAATGAGCTATAATTGCACCACTGCACTCCAGCCTGGGTGACAGAAGGAGACCCTGTCTCTAAATAAATAAATAAATAAATACTGTGTATGTGCTGACTCTCCAGCCTTGCCTAGTCCCCCGAATCCTTGCAACCTTCCAAAACTTGATTGTTTTTCTCCTAAATTTCTCAGATAATTGAGGGGAAGATAGAGCTCAGAATTTTACAACAGCTGTCCGCATCGCCTGGAATCCCTGGCAGAATGCCGGTGCTGTCTCTTCTCTGGGTTTCACAGGGCGGGCATAAATTATAACTTCATTAGGTTGAGCACATATGGCCTTTAGCCCCAGGAGACCCTCCATGGGGCTAGTCTGTTGGCAGAGGCAGCTTCTGCGCTTTCAAATTCACAACCCATGAAGGAAAAGAGGCCTTCAAGGCTGCAGCCTGCCTGGGGCTTCTGTGGGGCATCTCCTATCATTGCCGATAACGCTGTGGTGAAACCTAGGCCAAATATTCCAACATCTTTTTGCTGCTTGTATGAACATGATGCACGTTGCCGTTCGAAACTGGGAAAAAAGAAGAGCATATTACAGGTGAACGCGAATGCATTAGAATATGGTACCTTTAAATTAGAAGAGAAGGCTCTCGATTTTGAATTCTCAAGTGTTCCTCTTCAAATACACACAATGATGTCTTTCACTTGACTTTAATTTTAATTATCATGGATACATAATAGATGTATATATGTACAGGGCACATGCAGTGTTTTCCTACAGGCATACAATGTGTAATAATCACGTCAGGGTAATTGGGGCATTCACCACCTCAAGTATTTCCCCCTTCTCTGTGTTAAGAGCATTCCAAATCCACTCTTTAGTTATTTTAAAATATACAACAAATTATTTTTGACTATAGTCACTCTGTTGTGCTATCAAATAGTAAATTTTTCTGAGACAGAGTCTTGCTTTGTTACCCAGGCTGGAGTGCATTTTGGTGATGATAGCTCACTGCTGCCTCAATCTCCTGGGCTCAAGCAATCCTCCCACGCCAGCCTCTTGAGTGGCACATGCTACCACACCTGGCTAATTATTATTTCTTTAATTTTGTATAGATTAGGTCTCACTGTGTTGCCCAAGCTGGTCTCAAACTCCCGAGCTCCAATGATCCTCCTGCCTTGGCCTCCCAAAGTGCTAGGATTACAGGTGTGAACCTGTGCCCAGCTGATAGGAATTTTTGATGGAGTTTCCCAATAACTGGGCTTTCAAAGATTTTGGATAGTGAAAGAGATACTGCAAAGATCTCTCTAAATATCACTAACCTTGTGTTACCTATATGAATACACTGAGCTTGTTGTCTGTTTCTCTGTTACAGTGTATAAGCAGAGAAAAGTATATTGATGCTCATCAGATTTTCAGTTTAATATCGGAGCATTGCAAATTAAAATATAAGGTGCGGGACACGTACAATTTTACTGAGGGGCATGCAAAACCTGAGGGCCCCCAGAGCAGAAGAAAGCATTCGGCCTCTAGTCTGCATTTCCTCCCTCCCGAATTGCCTGCCAGCCAGCCAGCCAGCCAGCCAGCCAGCATGTCTTACAGATTCCAGACTTGCCAGCTCCCACATTGCATGAGCCAATTCCTTAAAGTAGATCAATTTAATAAATTTAACCTATATTGGTGAACAAATTTAGCAGAGAACTTTGATATATATTAGTACCACTTATTATTTTTAGAAAAATTGGAATTTGAATAACTTACACTAAAGTCTAATTCGTCATCTGGTGTGTATGTTATAAATGCCCACCCACTCACAGAGACCTATTCCCAGCCACAGCCTCATATAAAAATAGGCAATAGATACAGGAAAAGAGAAGCAGCCATAGAGGATCTTACGTAAGAAACCCCATCCTTCTCACACCTACTCAAGAACATTGTTCCCAACATCTACATCTTTTGTGGTTTATATCCACTAGGCACACCTAACATCACATCCACATTCTTTCGTTTACCCCATTTGGAAATACGTGCCTGACCTTCACTTTCTCTGCCTGATGTGGCTGCACGTCTCTGTTTCTCTGGCAACCATCTCCTTGTCTTCCAAGAGTCCTCACCGATCACATCTGAACTCCTCTCCACCTATCCTTTCTTAAATCCACTCCAATCAGTAAAAAGCCCTCACCACTTCACCAAACTCCTCTTGCCTATTATACCATTGGATCCTAGGCCCCACAAAAGTGGAGTTGCTGTTCCTAATGTTTCTACAAAATGATGACCGTTCTGCATTTTCCCTCGAATCTCCACTGCCTCTATTTTTGGAAAAGTGTTTCATCTTTGAGAAAGCATGTAAGACCGACTTTTTTCCCACTCTGGAGGGAAATGAAATATTGCTGAACGCAGAGGATATCTCCATGGCTTCATACTACTTGCTCTGGCAATATTTCCAGATCCTTATCCTGGAGCATTTGCGGTAGTTGGGAGGATGGATTATCTAGCAGTGTGTGGACTGAATGTATATGTTCCCCTCCCACCCCGCCCCAAATTCATGTGCTGAAACCTAGTCCTCAACTGTGTAGGTATTTGGAAGCAGGGCTTTGGAAGGTAATGAGGCCATGAGAGTGGAGCTTCATGAGCGGAATTCCTGCCATTATGAAAGGGACCCCAGAGGGCACCCTCGTCCCTTTTGCCATGTGAGGACACAGCGAGAAGGTGCTGTCTATAACCCAGAAAGTGGGTCCTCACCAGCCACTGAATCTGCATGTTTGATCTTGGACTTCTAGTCTCCAGAACTGTGATCAATTTTTGTTTTTTACAAGCCATGGGGTCTACAGTCTTTTGTTTTAGCAGCCAATACAGGTAAGATAGGGGATGTTGGGAAGGAATGGAGATGTCCACAAACACCCTGAATCATGTACTGCTCCCTAACCCCCCGTCCTCCCAGCAGAGAGAGCAGGAAAGGGAAGGCTTTCTTCCTCCGGGTTCAATGCTCTTCTACCCACAGTTATGACAGGTTGCCTTATATTTTTATTCTTTTTAGTTCATCTGATCAATTGTCAAATTGCTCAAATGTCAGAAACATGGCTCAAATACTGCTTTGGATTTCTGCAGTAGAAAAAGAAGAGACAGAAGACTAGTTCCTGGTATGTTTCTGGACTGGAAGAAAGTTACTAATTTATGGAGTCATAAATAAATATGACATTTCTTGTGCCTGAGAATTTGAGGCAGGTAGTACTCCTGTGAAATAAGATAATGTCTTCTGTAAAAGAATAAATTCATTCAAAACCATGAGAATCATTGTAAGTTTCATTGTCAAGAAGGAAACAGACATGGTTTTGGATGTAGGTGAATGCTAATTGTTGAAGATGATTATTGTTCTCAGAACAAGTTTATTCTGATTCATAGCCACAGCAATTCAAGAGAAAAGCAATAAAGGAACCACAACCATATGACCCTTCTTATAATCATGTTGCGGTGGGGATGTTTCTTCTCCGTCCTACCTCCTGAGAATGACTGAAGGGTTTTGCAAGAGTGAAGGCAGCTGGGAATATATTCCAGCCATTTCCATAGTTCTTGCTGTGGCAAGGAGTTTCAAGGTCACAGTGACTGAACGCTAGAACTTCTGCCTCTGTTCTCTGCTGAACGTCTTCAGTGACTGCTACATTGGGGATTCCCACTGACAAGGTGTTTAAGTAACATTTAGAGTCCTTATGGTTATACACTTTCATCTCCTTGTACAGAAAATTTCTGGAAACTGCCCACTATTATATGAAACATATTAACCTGTCGAATTTGGTTATTTATGTAAGGAAACTGCAGAAAACCATAACAAATCAAAATACCTAAGAACCACAAATTTCCTCCAGTGCAGCCACATCCCATAGACAGGTAATGTGAACTGCATGTGTAATTTTAAGTTTTCTTGTAGTTGCATTCAAGAGTGCACAAAGAAACCATTGATACTAATTTTAAAAATACATTTAATGTATCCCAATATTTATTAAGTATTATTAAGTCAGCAGACAATAGAGACGAAATATAGTTTGCGTATGTTTTTTACTACATGTTTGATATTCAAAGTACATTTTACACTTAAAACACATCTCGGATTGAACAAGCCACATTTTATATGCTCAATAGCCACATGTGGTTATTGGCTAGTATTTTGGAAAACAAAATACTAGAAAATGCATTCTTCCTGCCATGATCAACCATCGTCTCTCACTTACTCCTGGGAGACTGTGTCCTAATTGATTTCCAGGCATTGATTATTGACTTTCAGGGAGACCAACTGATCACCCCATTATAATAGGTCATTCCAACACATGGCCTTCAAGTCCCAAAACCGTCTGATTTGCTAAGCCATTTTCCCTCTTGTCATGCCATCTTCCCTTCATATGCTACATTCTAGGTTTTCTAGTCTAATGCAGTCACTCCAGGCACTCTGTACTCGTACTCAGCATTTACTGGGTGGTGTATATCTGTCGTAGGCTGTTGGTTGTAAGTTCATGGCAGCATACACTATGCCTCCCTTTTTCCGCATGCACCCATCCATCAAGCCTAATTGAGGACATAAAACACAGCATATAAAGCACTCCATCGATTGAATTAAATTAATGTATGAACAATTGCACCTGCAAGTGTAACTGAGGGCTCACGTGGTTGTCATGTATCATTTTTAAAATTTTTAAGTAATGCCAGTTTTCATCTATATTCTTATTCTGTAGAAAATAATATATAATATTTCAACAGTAACATGGTTGAAATTGAGGCCTTATGTGATGCTTGAACACAAATGATAACTTGATTCTGAATCAACACTGTATGTGTGAGTTGATGTCTGATATATGATTTGGGGCAGTCTGAGGGTCATTTATTTGTACTGAGCCTCTCAAATTCCCTGCGTGTGAAGGGAACAGCTGAGAATAAGTCAGTCTTCCTTTATTTATTTATTTATTTATTTATTTGAGACAGAGTGTCGCTCTTGTTGCCCAGGCTGGAGTGCAATGGTGCGATCTTGGCTCACCACAACCTCTGCCTCCCAGGTTCAAGCAATTCTCCTGCCTCAGCCTCCCGAGTAGCTGGGATTACAGGCAGGCACCACCAGGCCCGGCTAACTTTGTATTCTTTTTTTAAGTAGAGACAGAGTTTCTCCATGTTGAGGCTGGTCTCGAACTCCTGACCTCAGGTGATCCGCCTTCCTCAGCCTCCCAAAGTGCTGGGATTATAGGCATGAGCCACCGCGCCCGGCCGAGAATAAGTCAGTCTTCAATGGATAAGACAGTCGTCTTTATCCCCGGAAGGCATCATTAACTGATCACAGCAGTCTGTTTTTCTGAGTTAAGAGGCAACTTCCCCTCTATGTGGGACACTACTTTTAGTCTAGTGTGCTATTCCATATCTGTTGGAATAATTACACTTGATCAGTCAGGTTTAACATAAAGGGTGTGATAGGTAGAAATGGATGCAGATACTCTTGCAAATTTAGTTGAACCCTCTCTCTTTGCATCTTGTGCTGGCCTCAGTGACTGTCTTCTTGAATAGAATGTTCTGGGAGTAAAGCACTGGGACTTCCAGGGCTGGATCATTAAGAAGCTATTAAGCTTCCATTTAGGGCACTTAGTGTACTGACCCTCGAGGCATTCTGTCTTGGAACCCACATCTCATGTTGCTAAGTGTTCAAGCCCCATGGAGACGCTATGCATGGTGCTCCAATCAGTAGCTTTAGCTTCACTCCCAGTTGACAGCCAGCAATACCACCATGTGAGTGACCCATTGTGGACATCCCATCTGATTGAGCACCCCTATCTCTTCCTATCCCTTAGCTAACTCAGGAGATCTCAAGAGAGAACTTCACAGCTAAGCCCAGTCAGCTCACAGAATCATGGGAAATCCTCATAAAAGGTTGTTTGAAGCCACACGTTATGGGCATGTTTGTTACACAACATTAGCTAACCAGAGCAGGCATTGAACCCGGAAGTGAGGTTCTGTTTCAACAGAAACCTAAAGTACATGGTGTTGGTGTTGGACCCTCCGTAGGGCAAGACTAAAGGCTTGAAGAACAAGGGAAGAAAACTGGAGGCTGGGGAAATGGAATGGATAAAGAAAACTCTTTGAATGACTGACTCACGGCCTTACAGGAGAAGTAACTTTTAGCACTGTGCAACTGCATGAAAACTGGATTTTGTCCTTTAAAATAGAAAGATGGCATCTCAAATAACACGTTTGTCATGAGTAGTTCCTAATAAGCATAATACTTAACATAAAGTTCACTGGCGTATGTTATTTATAATCTTAGTATAGTATAATTTCCATTGGATAGCAAAGGTCAAGGATATAATTACAATAATATATTCTTTTAAAATTTCTTTTAGTTACACTTAAATGTAAATTGTGAACACCATTTTTCTTTTCTATCATATCCCATGACTTTTCTATTGTTTAAGTCATATTAAATCTATTTTTACAGTATAAATTTTGCAACATATATTCCCACAAGAAAGAACAAATTATAAAACACACAGTTTGTATACGTCTTTCCCTTAAAAGTGAAATTTTAACTAGTTTTTCTTTTTTTCTGTTACTATGTTGTCTTTTTATTCTTTGGTTCAATTCATTCCCACCTACTCTTGAACGTTTTTTGGAAAGTTGGCAATGACCCTTTAAATTCTTTTCAGTCTCTATCTGCCTAGCATACATTTAGGTTCTGTATATATTTATATCATTTCCTACTTAAATATACACATTTCCATTTTTGTGCTCATGCTATTCTACAAATGCCTGCATTTTAAGGATGAGACATACATTTAAAAAGGGCATCTATGCCTTCTTTCAGAATATTTTTTTTCTAAATATGTATTACTTTGATATTTGAAATTTCGTACCTACAAACGTACACATACACACATGTGTGCATAATACACATCTCACACAAATGCCAACTGTGTCGGGAAGACAACAGCTCCATCAGAAATGCCTTTACATCCACATAATATATCTTATTTCCTTGCATAAGGTACAGATCCTCTGTCACCAACATCAGCTTATCCCCAGGATCTAAATCACTTGAAACCACTTCTGTTTCTCTGGAGAATTTCAGAATATATTTTTTACCTCAAAATTTCATGAACTTGCATGCATTTTGTACCTCAGACTTTGAACCCTCTGTACAAATTCCTTTATCCCTGTAAATTTTTAACGAATTCTAAACAAAATACCTGACTCCACTTTCCCCCCAAATTTCCTGACCTTGCATGCATTTTGAACTGCAGACTTGAAAACACTTGTGCAAACATTCCTTTATCCCTGTGAATCTTTAATCATAAACAAAATGCCTGTATCAATGCTGGCAAGGTTGCGGAGAAAAGAGAATCCTTATATGCTATTGGTGGGAGTGTAAATTGGTTCAGCCATTGTGGAAAGCAGTGTGGCCATTCCTTAAAAAGCTAAAAGCAGAATTACCATTAGACCCAGCAATCCCATCCATTACTGGGTATATACTCAAAGGATTATAAGTTGTTCTATCATAAAGACACATGCATGCATATGTTCATTGTGGCACTATTCACAATAGCAAAGACATGGAGTCAACTTGAATGTCCCTCAATGGTAGACTGGATAAAGAAAATGTGGTACATACACAGAATGGAATACTATGCAGCCATAAAAAAGAACAAGATCATGTCTTTTGCAGGAACATGGATAGAACTGGAGGCCATTATGCTTAACCAAACTAACTCAGGAACAGAGAATCAAGTACTGCATGTTCTCACTTAGAAGTGGGAGCTAAAGATGAGAACACATGGTCACATAATAGGGAACAACAGGCACTGGGGCCTGCTGGAGGGTGGAGGGTAGGAGAGGGAGAGGATCTGGAAAAATAACTATTGAGTACTAGGCTTAGTACCTGGGTCATGAAATAATCTGTACAACAAACCCCCGTGACACTAGTTTACCTGTATAACAAACCTGTACATGCACCCCTGAATCTAAAATAAAAGTTTAAAAGAATGCCAGTATCCACTACATTTATGGGTGGTCTTTCTGAGTTTCTCCTCAGAGAAACACTCCTAAAATTCAAGTTATGACTATTTAGACTATTTTTTTAATGATCGCTCTGTGTGTGTCTTAGCCCCCTCTCTGTTTCCTATGTGTTCTACTTGATTTTTAAATAAACTACAGGAGCTCTACGTACTAATTTGATTCTCTACATACAATGGTGCCATATTCTCTTATTTTTCCTTTAGGATTTGTACAAAGACTGTACAAAATATTTGAGTTGTGTAATGGTATCCAATATGGACAATAAATGATAAGTAAATTTTGGAAAAATCAGTTAAAAGAAGCATAATAGATACATAGATGTCTAATTGTTTCCATCCTCAACTATGGACGTTTTTGCAAAGACACATGCATTTTACTTCAGGAGACACTTGTCGACGTCTGGAAAAAATTTTGGTTGCCACAGCTAGATTATGGGGTTGGGTATCACTTGCATCTAGAGGACAGAGGCCAGTGATGCTTTTAAGGAACCCACAAGGCACAGAACAGTCTCCCATGACAAATAATCTCTCATCTACATGTGTCAGTATTGATGAGGTTGAGCAGCCCAGGTCTAGAGTAATATTGATTAGCACAGAGTATAGCTTGAAGCCTCTTTTTCCATATGGCTGTGATAGATTGTTCTAAGTGATCGTTGGAAGAAATAAACCCTTGGTTCTATGGAAGTCATGAGGAATATTCTGCCCGTGTGCTTGTGCAACTTCAACTTGGAGCAGAGAGGTGAATATCGTGCAAGTGGCTTCCTAGAATCATGGGGTTTTGTACAGATTATTTCATCACCTAGGAATTGAGTGAAGTACGCATCAGTTATTTTTTTGATCCTCTCCCTCCCCCCACCCTTCACCCTCAAGTAGACCTCAGTGTGTGTTGTTCCCCTCTATGTGTGCATGTGTTCTCATCCTTTAGCTTCCATTTATAAGAGAGGATACGCAGTATTTGGTTTTCTGAGCTGGAGGCCATTATCCTTAGAATCTTCTATGTTAAAAACAGCAGAGCACCTCCTGACTTTCCTGGGAATCCTTGTTTCCTGATTCCAGACAAGCGCCATGGCTTGAAATCATGTATTGATGTGTATGCTGTTGGATTTTAATGTGAAATACCTTTCCACTGCGGCAGGTTCACTTCCAAATATGATCCCGCCAGGCTGACCAACAGGGCATTCAGTCAGCCTGCTTTCTTCTGCCGGGACCTTTCACAAAATGAATCATATGTCACTTTTCTTTTCAGAAGCATATGCCATTTTATTTTATTCTGGGAGTTTGAATCGCGCCATGCATCTGTTTCAGTGTTGTTTTCAGGAGGTTAACTGTCAGTGCTTCCTGAGTGTGGTTTCTCGTATGGGTACCCACTGACCTGTCCCATCCATCTTTTCTTCCTATAAAGCCTTTATTGCTATACTTGTCTTCTTGCAGAACCTCCACACTTTTTATGAGCTCCCATTTTTCTCTCTTCGTGGTATTTATCATTACTCATTGTGACTCTTGCTTATTGGATGGTGAAAAGAGATCCTCAGTGGTTGCACTACAACAAGATAAATACATGTATACTTTTCTTAATTCTTATTAGTGTTACTTGTTATTTCCTTTTATTAGACACTACTTTCAAAGGCTTTATAGCACTGGGTATGTGTTCTACGTTTTCCTCTGATTTTATCCTCCACAACAGTTTTGTGATGAAAGTACTATTATTAACCTTATAGTTTACATGATAAAGCATGGTTTCATAACTTGTCAGGATTTCTTAGCCATTATTTGATAAAACTAGGGATCTGAATTCTGTCTTTAGCCCCAAACGGATGGTTCTTTCCATGCTATTTGCTATTGTCTTTTTAAAAGTAATGACAAAATAGAACTCAAATAGTATTTTTCTTTTGGCTGATTTCTTCTTTCAGACCAGAGAGGTTTCCAAGGGTAAAGTAGTTCATTAATTTCAATTTCTTCTTTTTTTTTTTTTTTTTTGAGACAGAGTCTTCTTGTTCTTTTGCCCAGGTTGAAGTGCAGTGACACCATCATAGCACACTGCAGCCTTGGCCTCCTAGGCTCAAGCAGTCCTCCTCTGTTGGCCTCCCAACGTGCTGGGAATACAGGGGTATGCCACCATGTCAGACTACTTTTTATTTTTATTTTTATTTCTTTAAGAGACAGTCTTGCTCTGTTGCCCATGCTGGTCTCGAACTCCTGGACTTGAACACTCCTTCCTCCTTGACCTCCCAAAGTGCTGAGATTACAGGTGTGAGCCACCGTGCCTGACCTTAATTTGGGTATCTTCTAATTGATGTGGACTTTTATGCCCTATTCATTTGTGTTTTGAAGTGAACTGACTGAATGCCAGTGATAGGGCATTGCTCAGTGTTGGGGGTGGTTAGGAAGATATGCAAGTTTCTTAGAGCATAAAGCAGCTTGCTGCTCACAGCAGAGGGGGTGTAACTGTTTCAGGAATTTTAGAATACTACTGTCTGTGAGTTCTATGAGAAGTTAGGGAAACCTCCCACTCCTGCTTAGACTGGCAGCAACTTTTTGCATTATAACACAGCAGACATTTCATGTCCAAGCCAGGTAATCTGAACTACCCTTGTTCATTCCAGATCCAGGATTGGTGAGGCAAAAGGGGTGTCCCCAAAATAGATGGGTCTCTTTACTGAACTTCTGGGTTATCTCCATCATATACAGAAGATATAGAATCACACATTCATAAACTTTATGGTTGAAGATGGCACCCACAGTTACATTTTCCTCCCAAACTTCCCTGACCTATCTCAGTTCTTAAAGATGTCTGGGGATTCCTAGTTAGGCATACAGTAACAAGGCAGCTCTATCCTTAAATGATCATGGCAAGCTGCCATATGCCTGGTATTCATTCTCAGTTAACGTGGATATCCTAGTAGGAGGGCACAGTGACATAGGAAGAAATGGTCACTCCGTACTCAAATTGTTTATTGAACTTAGAAGGCAAGTTTACCACCCTGTGGGTACTGAGCATTGCAGACTTCATGTAAGCATATTTTTGAGTATTTTCTATAAATCCTCATTTCTCCAAATCCCATCCTTTGCAACCTCAACTTTATCCAGGGGATTCACACTGCCTGCATGTCCTTGTATGTGTTTCTTATTGTTCCTGTAACAAATTATCCCACCTGTAGTGGCTTAAAACACACACATTTATTGTCTCACCATTCTGAGGCTCTGAAGTGTGAGTAGCTTGGATGATTTCTTTTCGTCATCTTCCAAAGCTGATGTCAGTGTGTTGGCAGCAGGGCTGTGTTTCTTCCTCCAGACTCCAGGGATACATCCACTTTCAGGAAAGTCTGGGTTGATGGCTACATCCAGTTCCATGGGGTTGAGGTTCCTGCTTCCTTGCAAGCTATTGGCTGAGGGCAGATTTTGGCTTCTTGAGGACCGCAGCATTCCTTGGCTCCTGGCCTCCTTCCTCCTCCTTCAGAGCCAACAGTGGCAGCTTCTAATGTGCTGAATCTCTCTGACTTCCTTTTCTACCTCTTCTCTCCTTTCCCAAGTTGCATGGCTTGTCTGGACTGATAGTTCCATTACCATTTTCCTGTTTTTCAGTGTCATGGACCCACTTGGATATTCTAGGATAATCAGCTTATCTTAACATCAGCTGCCTAGTAACCTTAATTATATCTGCAAAGACAATTCACAACGGTACCTAGATTCATGTTTGATTTAATAACCAGGGGAATGAGAATCTTGGGTAGATGACTTTATAATTCTGCTTGCCACATTCTCATGTATAAACTAATCTTAAGGTTGGTGGACAGACCCCTTACAACTGGCTTTGAGTACCCAGAACACTGGCTTCTTATCTTTACTCAACCAGTGGCTCCTCCAGGAAAAGGCCAATCAAGGATGATAACGCCATTATTCTTATGCCTTTCCTTTCCCTACCCCTCCTCTCCCCTCTCCTCTTCTCCCCTTTCCTTTCCTTCTCTTTCATTTTGAGACAGAGTCTTTCTCTGTCTCCCAGGCAGGAGTGCAGTAGCATGATCTCGGCCCACTGCAACCTCTGCCTCAGTCTCCCAAGTAGCTGGGACTATAGGACCATGCCACCACGCCTGGCTGCTTTTTCTATTTTTAGTAGAGATGAGGTTTCGCCATGTTGGCCAGGCTGGTCTCCTAGCCTCAGGTGATCCACCCGCTCAGCCTTCCAAAGTGCTGGGATTCCAGACATGAATCCCCGTGCCCAGCATGTCATGCCCTTTTGAAGTCTGAGTAATAATCCTCAGATGGTAGTGCACATAGTTATGGACAATTAGTGAACCACTCCTCCCTGATGTGGCTTGTCCTCACTGCAAATAATTTGTCTACTTTTACTTTTATTTTTATTTATTTATTATTTGTTGAGACAGAGTCTTACTGTGTCACCCAGGCTTGAATGCAGTGGTGCAATCATAGCTCACTGCAGCCTCCACCTCCCAGGCTCAAGTGATCCTCCCACCTCAGCCTCCCGAGTAGCTGGGACTACAGGTGTATGCCACCTCGCATGGCTAATTTTTAATTTTTTTGTTGATGCAGGATGTTGCTATGTTGCCCAGGCTGGTCTTAAAATGTTAGGCTCAAGTAGTTCTCCCACCTAAGCCTCCCAAAGGGCTGAAATTAACAGGTGTGAGCCACCCAGCCTGGCCTATTTGTCCTTTTTAATTTAAAAGACTCAACATGGAGAAAGTATTTTACCCCTTCACCTTATGCATTAAGAGCTTCCTTTTTCTTAACATCCTGCTCCTTGAAATCAACCCACTCTACTTGTATAGCAGTTGTTATTTTAATATTTCAAATTAAGATACAGTTTTCATTTTACCTTATCGAGACAGTGAGCGGCTGCTCTTAAATTCCTATCTGGCTTTCTCAATTCCTTTGGGTAATCACAGGTTAACTTTTTTTCCTTCGTCAGTTTTCAGCAGTCAAAGGTGCATTCATTTTCATAAATCAGCCATGTGGCAACATTTGAATGTTTAAATAGTTTGCAATCACATCAAAGAACAAGGGAAGATCTTGGGAGATTATTATGTCCTTTGGAATCTGTGTTCTTAGCTACGAAGGTGCAATGACTTTTTCTAGTTCTCTGCCCCAGATGTCTGAACTGTTAATATTTACAATGCTCCCTTCCTGAAATTCAGAGTCAGCACCTCATTTTATCCTATTTGTATCCCAACTTATTTATTCAAAGTGATTTTACAACCTGAGATAGCTCCGTAGGAAGAGTTCAGTTGTCAAAAGCAATCTGACCCATGGAAGTTTTCTGGTGTTTGTTTTTCCTTTAATTAATTTGCAGGTTTAAATTCTTGCTTAGGCCACTCTAGGATTTTTAATTGCTATTTCTGAGGAAATATTCCTTAGAACATGAAGCAGTCTGTCTTTCAACACCACACACACACACACACACACACACACACACACACACACACACACACACACACAGCTAGCATGAGATCCAGAACAGCGTTTTACCTTTTTTTTTTTTTTTGGAGGAGGGAGTGTCACACTCTGTC
>NW_012117866.1:551356-569646 GCF_000951035.1 Colobus angolensis palliatus | reverse complement strand
TTTTTTTGTGGAGACAAGGTCTCGCCATATTGCTTTGGCTGGTCTTGAATTCCTGGGCTCAAGTGATTCTTCTGCCTCAGCCTCCCAAAGTGCTGGGATTTCTGGCGTGAGCCACCACAGTCGACCCCCACATTTTATCCTTTTACTGTCTGTGAGATTGTCATTGACCTATGCTATCTCAGGCAGACTTTTCAAGCCATAACCTGGCTTTGGTGATTTATTATTTTAGCTCTTCATGTTTTAACAGCTTCTCTGCTACCATGATAAGCTATAATAAGTGATAGAAGAAAGGCATTTTAAAGTAATTTATGAATGTGGATCTCATTTTGCTTAGCTAAAAAAGAAGTTGTTTTTTTTGTGTGTGTTTTTTTTTTTCTGGAGAATAGAACCAAACAGTGTTCGCTATATCACATATTCCTTTTATTGTATTGAACATTAATGGGATATTTTTGCAGCATCAAATCTTCATAAGGCTGCGATTCTACTATTTTCCCCCATTTATTAGCAGCACAGTAGCTATTAGGTGATTTTACTAAGGGCAGCAAAAGTAGTTTCTTATAACGCAGTCTGTATTGAAGACACACTCTAAGTCAGTTTGCCTCCTTTATTTAGCTCTCCAGAATTCTCTCTTAAATTGCAGTTTAATTAATAGACTAAAACACAAGTTTTAAGAAAAATGTAGTTATAAGATATGAAGTGTCTTTTAAATCTGCCAGTGGTTTAAGGTATAGTATACATTTAAAACCAAGTTATAGGCACTGAATTAATCCTTGAAAATATTGGCTTTATTTCAATAAGCCAGTATCAGAAATTAGCTTTTGTTTTCTTTTTTTTTTTCCTTGATGAAATGTGGTTCCCAGTACTGGATAAGAAATACATGAGAAACAATGTATCCCAGCATATTTAATATTGCAACAGTGTGATCTCAGTAGCCTTGCAGACGGCTGAGCTGAGGCACTAACAGTGATGAGATGACATGTTGTATTTTTCCACACGTTCTTGCCCATTCTCAGGTGAGTCTGGGCTCTCATCAGTATTTAAATGCTATCTTACCTTGACAAGACATTTAGGTCCAGAAAATAGTTTAAAAAATTAACATCTATGCAGAAAGAACTTCCAGGTAGTTAAAAATAGGGCAATTTGCGGATACACCACATCCTGAAGAGTTTGTGTTGCTAAGTGAACCACATTATTTTAGGTGTTTCTTCCTGACATTTTTCTTTTTTTTCTTGTGTTATTTTAATTCTGGAACATAACTGGGAACTGAGAATACTGCATGGAACCCATATCTCTTTTCTTTATTATGACTGAAAATCATAATTTGAAAGATGCTTGGAAAAATGAAAGCTTAATATCTTACACATATTTTTATAAGACAAAAATATGGAAAGATGTGAACCATAAAATGATTCAGTTTAGGGCCGGGTGCGGTGGCTCAAGCCTGTAATCCCAGCACTTTGGGAGGCCGAGACGGGCGGATCACGAGGTGAGGAGATCGAGACCATCTGGCTAACACGGTGAAACCCCGTCTCAACCAAAAATACAAAAAAAATGGCCGGGCGTGGTGACGGGGACCTGTAATCCCAGCTACTCAGGAGGCTGAGGCGGAGAATGGTGTAAACCCAGGAGGCGGAGCTTGCAGTGAGCTGAGATCTGGCCACTGCACTCCAGCCGCCTGGGCGACAGACTCTGTCTCAAAAAAAAAAAAAAAAATGATTCAGTTTAGAATGGGAAGGGTTAGTAAAACATTTTTTTTTTGACCAGAAAAGGAATCGTGGAATGGACACTTTATAATATAGTAATTCAGCCAATGTATTTGATGGAATTCAACTGTCATGTCCGATTTGTAGCTAAGAGTGCACATTAGCATTAACCCTAAACCAAACCACTTGGAGCCACAGAGATGTGTGTGTGTGCAGCTGCCTCTGTGTGTGTGTGTTTGCCCCATCTGAGTGATTTGATTTTTCACCATCTCTCTATTTTTGCACTTCCAAATTTAAGTATTTAAACATTTACTATATTAAATGTGTTTACATTCTCCCTCCCACCACATGCAGTGTTTTACAAATTTCCTATAAGACCGCTCCCGTCCGGCAAACCCCCAGAGCTCTGTGGCTGAGGTACTCCTCTTTCTGTTCCCTTCCTCACACAGATGGAATGTCTGCTGGGAACCGTCTTCAATCTGTATGTTTCCCATTTGTAGGGGTGGCTACGTCTGACATGCACCCATCCTCATCCAATACGGTCTCCACATGAGTGAGCTGGATAATGCAAAACTAAGCTTTGACATCAGTGTTATGAAGTATACACACACACACACACATGCACACACACAAATACAAACACACATAAGCTCTGTAGCTCAGATTGGGATTGTCTAGGGTTAATATCTTTTGTGCTAAAAATATTCCTATGCCACATTGAAGCTTATTATAGTAATTATTAATTACTGATATCTTTCAACTGTTATGTCTCCTAAAATATGCATAGATTTTTAAGTTTTCCCTTCTCCTTGTGTTTTTCTGATTATGATTTTCTATCATAAAGGTGAAAGTGATAAGGGCCCCATGTGGTGTTCTAACTGTAAACCTAATACTGACCCTAAACAGAATTGAATGCTTTAAACTAACTCATGGCCTTTGACCATTGCTTCTTGACCGTTGAGTTAACCCATGACCCTGAACAGAGAATGAGAAATTGAACCCAAATTTGAACCCAAACCCTAACTGGTGACTAGATATGAAACCTAATCCTACCCAACTTTGAAAAAAGAACTCAATTCTAAACTCAAAAGCAAAGCCAACCCAACACTTAATCTAACTCTAATGTAAACGTCTGAACTTACCCTTAACTTGGGCCAGTAGCCCTTAACTCTTGACCCTGATCTGAACACTGAAGGCATCCCCCACATTCTCTGACCCATGGCCTTTGATCCTAATCCTGACTTTTCATCACTGTCCCTAATAATGATTCTAATCCCTTGATTATAACATTGAACTTCGCTCCTACCCTGACATTCAATCAGTGATCTAACCGTGCCCCAACCTGAACTTGAACCCAAATCCTAACATGAACCTTCATCCATACCTGAAAGCTCTCCTAACCCTTGACCTTTGATCTTTATTTTTCTCCTTGACTCCTGACTGTGAGATCCCAGCCTGGACTAAAATTTATACACACTCAAAATCTTTTTTGATCTGAATTGTTACCCAAACCTGAACTTGAACCCAAAGCCTGACCCTACCCAATTACAAATCTGAATACAAAACCTATCCCTATTCTAAAGTTGGGGATTTGAGTCTCTCAGTCCCGTAGGGTAGATGTGGCCTTTGCAGCCCTGCCGCCACTACAGACACCGCAGACTTGGACAAAATCTCCAATGTATTTTTGGGAAAAAAACATGCAACCATTAGAGAACAAGATGTTGAAACTTTCATCCATAATCTCTGTTTGTACAGACTCCAAGGTGAAATACATGTGGTTGGAATTGTGATATTTCCAGTCACATAATTGTATTATGTTGAGATAATGTGGGTTTCCCTATCTCTGAAAATGCATTCATCCAAACAATAGTTACTTGTACCAGCAGTGCACCAGGGACCATTTTAGGTTCCTGGAAGCAGCCATAAGCAAAAGCCTCCACGATCCCTGCTTCTGTAATCCCTGCCTATGGAATTGGCATCCTCATAATGAATGCAATAAAGAAATAATGTAAATAAAGAAATAATCTAGACTGAAATGTGAACTTTAGTCGCTCTGGAAGTCCAAACCCTGTCGAAACATGTCTGCCAATTACTTACAGAGGATGGATGATGACTCAGGTTAATATGGTTATTTTTAGAGCCAGTTTTACCTATTGTCCTTTATGGATGATGTGTTTTCCACCTCAGATACCAACATAAAAGGCTGGATCACTTCTGAATTCAGAAATCCACTCAAGGTTAGGCACTTTGGGAGGTTGAAATGGGAAGATTGCTTGAGCCCAGGAGTTCAAGACCAGCCTGGCCAACATGGTTAAACCCTGTCTCTACAAAAAATAGAAAAAAATTAGCTGAGTGTGGTACCACCTGCCTGTAGTCCCGGCTGCTTGGGAGGCTGAGGCTGGAGGATCCCTGATCCCAGGAGTTTGAGGCTGCAGTGAGCTATGATCATGCCACTGCACTCCAGCTTGGGCAACAGAGTGAGACCCTGCTTAAAAAAAAATTCACTCAACTATGTGTAGTGGGGGCGGGAGGAGAGAGAGGTTTTTATTAGATTTAACTGAGGATTTGAGGAGAAACTTGGGGGCATTTTATCATATGGGTTAAGATGGAAAAATAAACCTTTTAAATCAAACATCTAGCCCTTTTGCTGACTACCTTTTGGCTATCCTAATATGAAATTTTCTTCTGGATGCTACAACTCTCAGCTCCACTGATTGGCTAGAGCAGATTCACCGTGACTTCTTGTTTTTGGATTTCACCCTCTGCCACTCGTGATTTAACAAATAATTCTCCGAAAGGCAGTTCTGTTTTGAAGATGAATTTTGCCTCTCCGTGTTAAAATAATGTGTGCTGCTGTTAAAATAGTTTTGCATACACGAGGGAACTCCTTTAGAAGCTTTATTGCGTCTCTTAGCTGTGCGTGCAATTTGAATAATTACTGTGTACCAATTCCAGTAACATAGCCAATACATCAGAACCCTCAGGGGAGGTAGCCAGGAACTTTTCTTGCAAAACAACTCCCACGTGTTCGTTCGTCTCTGGAAACCACCGGTAAAATTTATAATCAGTAATAATTTTTCCAGACACGGCAACTGAGAATGGTAGAACATTAGTTTTAAAAACCATTTTAATAAAATGCCTTTATAAATATTGAGAGTTATTTAGATTAATTTGTTCCAGTTAATGAAAGATCTCTTAGCACAAGACTGGGAAAAAATTAGAACATGTATAATTTTCTTCATTCCAGATAAACAATTATTTTAATGTCTATCTGGTACTTGACCACAAACTTAAATTCCTGGGTTTCATAGGATTAGAAAATTTAAGGTTAGTAATCACTCCCATTGTTAAACTGCTGGATTTGACCTAAAATTACTGCAAGGATGTGTCTTTTTTTATACCTCAAGCTGTTTTGTGCAGTTCTGCTTCCAACTTCCATAGACAATTTTAATCATTTATTTTTGTTTTTTCTGATTAGATAATGTTTCATAATATGGATGGGAATAATTAAATGAACATCTTTCGGTGCACAAACCGAATTAAGAGTAGAACACGAAGATTTTTGGATTCCCCTCAATTCCTTTTATAAATTGTATTTCTTTGAACCTGTCCTAAGGGTAACCACTTTTGTGAATCTGATTCATTATTTCCTTCTTTTATTAAGTTTTATTTCTACAAAATTGTCACTACCAGCATAAACCAAATAATATATTGTTTGGTCTGCTTTTTATTTTTTATAAATAGGATCGTGCTATGGTCTTCTTGACCTGGCATTTCCCTTTTCGTTGAATAGTATGTTTTTTGTTTTCACCATGAAGATGCTTGGAGCTGTAGTTTATTTGTGTTCACTGATATGTGGAACCTCACCCGATAGTTATACCACAAGATATTTAACTCTTTCAGAAGCTGGAAATTTGAGTTGGCCTTAGGTAAAGAGTTCAACTCTTAGGATTCTGTGCGTGTCTCTTGTTGAAAAAAAAATGCGGAAGTTTCTTCACCTAGAAATATATTTACTGGACCATATTTTACGTGCATATTTGGATATACACCCTCAGGTTAAAAACTGTCTAAGTGGTTGGGCAGTGTTATTCACCCAGGAACGGTATCAGAGTTCCCTGTTCTCTCTGCATTCACTGCACTGAATCCAAAATTGAATAAAAATGAAGTTAGCTGTCTTTGATTTGTTCTCTCTTTAGACAAAAGGCTTCTAATGTTTTATCATTATGTATAATGTTTGAAGTAAGATATAAATAAACTACCATTTTCAGATAAAGCAATGTTTATTTCTTTCCTTAATTTGATAACATACAATCATAAGTTGGTTCAAGGCGTTTTTCTTTATCTTTTAAGATTATCCTTGCTTTGCATTTACTTTTTTCATGTAGTAAATTAAATAACCTAACTTTCTAACGTTAAGCTTAGCTTGATATTCAATATCTTCTTTAATACTGTTTTTGTATTTGTTGTTAGATGTTAATCATGTTTTTTTGTATCTCTGTACAAAATAGGATACACTGTAATTTTTCTTTGTTGAGCTTCCCTGGTTTTAGCACCAACTAATAGTAACTGTGTAGAAAGAGTAAGAGAACATTTATTTCTGCTCTCTGGGAGAGTTCATATAAAAACACAAATTATTCATTCATTAATAAATGGTAGACTTGCCATTCAGTCCACCTTGTACAGATTATTTCTTTGTTGTACTTAAAGCCATCCTTTATTTCCTCCTTGATTGTGGGCTTTATTATGTATTGATTTCTTGTATATATGAATAAAAACATGTTTGTGTGTCTGCACATGTCTGTTATCACTCGATTGTGTTCCCTTTCTGCATTTGTCTGTCTGCTGTATACATTTAGTTAAACTGTCTGCTGTATACATTTAGTTAAACTGTCGTAACAAATTGTGAGAAATTTAGCAGCATAAAAGAATAGCCATTTATTATGTCAGGGTTCTGCAGGTCAGAAATCCTGGTGCAGTGGAGCCTAGCTTCGTCCTCTTCTTAGATTCTCCCATGGCTGAAATCAAGAGATTGGCAGGGCTGCATTCCTTTCTGGGTGCTGTAGGGATGAATATATTATAACATATAGATTTTTGAAATCTAATTATTTGCACTAACTTCTGATTTTGCCACATTAGATTCATAGGGTGAATTCCTGTCATATTGATCATTTGAGTCTTATGGAAGCTTTCTTTCTATCTTACAACATCGTCAGATTGTTACAGGTTTTCTTATGTATTTATTATGTTCTTATGCTTTAAACAAGGGGTTTTCTCTGTTTTATGTAAAGTTTGACCTTATATTTTCATATCTGTGTTATACTTGAGATGTATATTGTGAATATGTAAGTACACACAATGAACTATTCTTCACCCTTAAAAAAGAAGGAAATAAGAAGGAATTCATGTAATTTGTGACAACATGGATGTACATGGAGGACATTATGTTAAGTGAAATAAGCCAGGCACAGAAAGGTAAACGTTGCATGATCTCAATTGTATGTGGAATCTAAAGAAGTCAAACTCACAGAAACAGAGAGTAGACACGTGATTGCCAGGGACTGGAAGTTGGGTACATGGGGGAATTTTGGTCAAAGGGCATAAACATCTTTTTTCTTCTTATAATATTATGTTCTTAAGTTCTAATTTTTGAGCTATTAAGATTTCCATATCAGCATTTTAGGTCTTATTTATGCTTGCATTTTTTATACTCTTGAATAATTTTAGTCTTTCTATATCTTTTGGGTTTAAATTTGTCCCTTGAGTTGGATGCATTTTTCATCTTAGGTTTTGTTACAAACATGAGATTGTCTGGAAATTTTTTTTTAATTTATGAATTTAAGCCACTTATGTTTGTTGAACATTAATTTCTGCCATCGTATTTTATTTGTTCAGTTTAGGTACTTCAGGAGAAGCATAACTGTACGTTTTGTTTTTGAAAACATAAGTTTCTACCTGTCAATTAGTAGATATACTTCTACTGTATTTAAAACTATATTATCTATTTTTTGTCCTTACTATGGTTAACCTTAACCGAACACAGAGAGTGCTATTTATTTTTCCCAAATGTTTTTATAAATTTAACAACATACTATTGGTTTATACCAATTTTGTTCAATTTCTGTTTGAAAATCAAAAATATATAGAATACATCAAGGAATTTACTGACAGATCTGGGAATTTCTGTAGCAGCCCTCTAACAAGACAAACCTTTTTCAAAGATGTGTCTTCTTTTAGTCCCACCCGTAAGTGCCATTTAAGTAGATATTTCCAAGAATTTAAGTTTCCAAGAATTTAAGAATTTAAGTTCTGGGCTATTATCCATATATGATTTTTATCTTCTTTATTCTAGCTATTTTAGCCAAATATAAATTATAGTTATTGGTTGTGCTTACATTTCATGTATTTTCCAGAATTCTTATCAAATTACTTATATTCTTTGATAAGTAGTTTCTCAACGATAATTTTTGGAGTCTTTAAATCTTAGCAAAATGATTGAATCTCTTTTTGATCTTTTTTTTTAACTTGGCCTATACTATTAAATTTTTTAAAATTCAGAGTTATTTTTCTTCAAACTTTCAAATATGACTCATGTATCTGCTAATGTCCTGTGCTATGACTGGGAAGTTTGAAGTCAATCTGATTCTTACTCATTCATAGCTCACCCATTCAAGGCCCATTCAAAATATTCAGAGCCCATTCAAAATAAGGTTTTTGTTCTTTTTGTTTGTTTCAAGTGTATTTTCATTCTTTCGTCAACTTAATTCTTCCTCTGTATTTTTTTTCTCTTTCTGTTACGTGATACCGGTATCTCTAACAAAATCATCCATTTTTCCAAGAGTGCCTTTCTCTCCTTTATTCTTTCCTGATACTTTCTGAGAATTTCTTCCATCTAATCTTCCAATTCGGTAATTCATTCTATGATTTATCTTAACTATTAGGTTCTTGTTCATCTTTACTATTATTTATTCTATACCTACTATCTTTACCAAGTTCTCTTTTACTTCTTATTATAATCTCCGATTTGAAATATATCCCATTAGGTGATCGCATGTATTTATTTTGTCTGTTGTAATTCCTTCACTGATCTGTTCCAATCATTATATTTAACATATAAGAATTGTTTTTCTTATATGTTAAAGATAAGAAACATATCTTTTTCTTATCTTTAAGAAAGATAAGAAAAAGCTCCATTGTGGAGCTTTTTTACTTCTTTGTGGTATATTAAAACAAAGGATATAATATCCCCTGATTATGGATGTTGAGAGAGAGCGTTTGGTAACTTTTTACATGTTCAGGTATACAGCTCTTTGTTAGACATTCAGCCTGTGTTCTCCTTAGGTGGGTGGAAACTCATCCATCACGCTGGTTTGTAATTGTGGATTTGATGGGACCTAAGGGCAAGCCCAAGTCTGTGTTTCTTCTATGAGATTCACATTCAACAAACACTTTTAGATCACTCTGGAGCCCTGAAAACCTACGAAGAAGTTTGAAATTTGAGATTTGGCTTTAAACTCTCTAAAGGAGCCGGCATTAGGAAGCAGCAGCCTCTTTAGCTTCATTCCTGAGGGTGTGGAGGGGAAGGGGGTGAAACAGGAAAAGCCCATAGTGGCCATAAGTGACTGGTGGCCCTGAAAGTTTTTAGCCAACTCCTCAATGCAGCTGAGTTTTCCGTAGGCTTGCCAGAGTCCCACTACCTGACGGCTGCCCTCAAGTTCTAAGTTGTACGGAGAAGAGAAGATGGGAGGGAGATTAGACAATGATTAACTCAAGGCATTCTTGCTAAGAGGCCAGAGTGAACTAAGTACTTTTCTTTCAAACCAACATCTTTCTGTTACCACTTCCACCCTCTGCCAGAAGGTGCAGCCACTCCCATTCGCCATATATACATGATTCATCAGCTTGCAATCTCCTCAGGATGGCTTATCGCTGCTTACTGATTTCATGTTCTATTATTGCTCTTTCTGCAGATTGATGCCTTGTCTTAGCCTCTGTAGTTTCTCAAAAGTAGATTTTTGTGGAGGAAGGGGCATTATGTTCTATTCACCATCTCAAAAGAAGCATAAATCTCTTTCCTGATTTATTACTATTTTTCTCACATTGTGTATGCTTCTCATTAAAGGTAGGATTCTAAACCCTCCAAATGAATCTGTGCCACCACCTGCCCCTGGTCTTTGGACTGAAGAGGATTGAGAAATGGTGAAACACTTAACTATTTGGTAGCTTCTTTCATTCCCACAGACCACGTCAGTTGTATTTAGCTAATATACCAATTAAGAAAATTACCTAGGAAATGCAACATACATACTTATTATTTCATTACTTGTCAAAACTTTCAAAATGGCTTTCGTCTATTTCTAAAAAGAATCCCAAATGTTCCAGGAAGAATTTCCTAATGTTCTGGTTTTGAATATCACATAATTCATTTATCAGCGTATACCATAGCTATGACCACAGACGACAAAATATTAAGTAATTCGTAATGACAATTTGGACAATGAAGGGTTTTGGAATTGCTTTGGGTGTTTTTGATTGCAGTATGAATTTTTAACCAAAGACTTGTATGAGCTCCAGAGAGTAAATCCACTACATTTCCCCACTCTGCCTCCCAACCCATCACTATGTAGATCCATTGTGGAGCTTTTTTACTTCTTTGTGGTATATTAAAACAAAGGATATAATATCCCCTGATTATGGATGAAAGTGATGCAACGTTTACTGCCATGAGAGTCCCTTATGATAAGTGGTAGTTGAACTGGGAGTTTAAAGAACTGTGGCAGACAGGATGGGGTAAATCAAGAGGATCCAGGACCTAGGAATGCATCAGGAAAGACAGCAACAGGGAAGGATGAGCTAGAGTAACTGAAAGGGTGATACATATATTTGGAGCCAGTTTTTTTTATGCTATCATCAAGATAAAACCAGTATTTCTCACCTGGTAGATATTTCTTCTTTGCAAAGATGGATATTCCACAGTTTATTTCCACAGACCTCATACAAATATCAGATTCAGCGGGAAGAGGGAGCACCCCAGTTTCTTTGGCAGCACAGAATATAATGCATCGTGTTTATTTGCAAGCCTGGAGATATTCTTGCATACATATTTTATGTAGCAGATGACACTGGATTCAATTAATTGGTTCATGAGGTGGCTTTGAAATCTATTGATTGGAATTCATTATTTTGGGTTATAGTTGTTTCTATGATCCATGCACTCTACCAGGATACTCTTCATGCTTTTGCATTTAAAAGAATGACACCAAGGACTTGTGAAAGGCACATTCTGGGGCTCATCCCCAACAATTTGTATTTTATTGTTCTAGGGGAGGGTGTGAGGATTTGTGCATCTACCTGCTTTCCACAAAGTAGGGTCCTTGCTGGTTTATGGACACACCATAAGTGCTACTGCACGGAAGCACCAGATGTCATGAAGATTGTGTGTTGTTATCTACATTTCTTCTTGTTGGTCAACTGCCAGTTACTCTTTTCATAAAATATGCATCTGGGCTGGGTGCGGTGGCTCATGCCTGTAATCCCAGCACTTTGGGAGGCCGAGGCGGGTGGATCACGAGGTCAGGAGATCGAGACCTTTCTGGTTAACACGGTGAAACCCCGTCTGTACCAAAAAAATACAAAAAAATTAGCCAGACGTGGTGGTGGGTGCCTGTAGTCCCAGGTAGTCTGGAGGCTGAGGCAGGAGAATGGCGTGAACCCAGGAGGCAGAACTTGCAGTGAGCCAAGATCACACCACTGCACTCCAGCCTGGGCGACAGAGGGAGACTCTGTCTCAAAAAAAAAAAAAAAAAAAAAAAAAAAAAAGTATATGTCCTATATAGGGCTGAGAATGAATGTATCCCAGTCTGTAGCTCCAGGGAGAAGCCTACTTAATGAGCATTCTTGATGGGGCACACCACCCCTAAATACGACATCTTAGCACTTGAGAAAACAGAAGAAGCAGGAAAGTTCTCTCTGACCTTCTCCCCATCCTTCTCCCCTAAAGCCAGGTCATAAGACCCTCCTATGAGAGGAATAGAACATTCTTATCTCTGAAGACAAAAGGACACCGAGGAAAATCTGAACACACAGGCCTTGCTAAGTTCTCCCCAGTTTATTCCCATTAGATCATATTCATTTTTCCTTCAATCATACTTTCCAATGACTGTCCACTCTTTATCAAACCTAAGCATCTAAGCACAAAAATACACAGGTTTCTCTGTTTCTTTGGGTTTTCACTGCCTTATGAAGGCTCCTGTGTCATTTAAAACAGTTATTAAATGAAGTGCACTCTTTACTCTGCTTAATCTGTCTTTTGTCATAGGGGCCTTAGCCATGAAACTAAGATAGGAAGAAAATATATTTCTTTTCCCTTATATTATTCGACAGTATTCTAGTTATACATGTAAGCTTAAGCAAAATCTTATAGAACATCAAAGTAGTAAGTGTAAAATATGCGTGTGTGCACACGTGTGTGCATGCATATATATATATATACACACACACACCACATTGTAGGTGTATATATGTATATACATATACACATATTTTTTATAAGATGTGTATACACGTATACATTTTTGTATGTGTGTGTGTGTGACAGAATCTTGCTCTGTCGCCCAGGCTGGACTGCAGTGGCGCTCACTGCAACCTCCACCTCCTGGGTTCAAGTGATTATCCTGTCTCAGCCTCTGGAGTAGCTGGGATTACAGGCGTGTGCCACCATGCCCGGCTAATTTTTGTATTTTCTTTTAGTAGAGACGGAGTTTCACCATGTTGGCCAGTCTGGTCTCGAACTCTTGACCTCAGGTGATCTTCCCACCTCGGCCTCCCAAAGTGCTGGAATTAAAGGTGTGAGCCACCACGCCCAGCCAACACATAATACATCTTATAAAATCTATTTAGCAAAGTCTATTTTAAAATATTTAGTAGTTCATTCAATCTTATGTAGATTTTGTTTTCAAAATGAACAAGCTTCTGTCTTTCCGACAAAGCTTCGGAAATAATAATCGTTGCATTTTCCTCCAGCAGATTAATCAGCAGATCAACTAAAACCAAAATGAGTCTTTCTCTGGGCACGGTTGTGCATGTCTATAGTCCCAGCTACTCAGGAGACTGAGGCAGGAGGATCACTGGAGCCCAGGAGTTCAAGACCAGCTTAGGCAACACAGCAAGACACCATCTCTAAAAAAAACTAAAAATTAAAAAAAATGATAAGTCTTTCAATAACTGTATGACAGGGCTAAGGTGATTTTATTTGAAAGAGGAATTAAATTTCAATGTAACAAGTTCTATCCGTATGATATCTTTTCTGATGGATGGAAGGGTACCAAGGGGCTTGGTGGAAGTCACTGCAGCGGAAAGTAGGGTACACATTCTTGGTAAATAATAGATGATTGCACTATTGATGAATAGCATTTCAAAAGCTCTGCTGTTTATTGTCTATTGAAAGATAAATGAATCCAGCAAGTCAACTGTCTAAAATATTTGTACACTGTTATAAAATGTAAACACTTCTATCATGCTATAAATCTCCCTCCCCTCCACTGGAAAAGACTTCAAGCTGAGGTCATCCCCCTCCTTATCACATGGTTGCTTAGAAGAGAGTTGTCCCTGAGGCCACCTGTCACCTAAGAGTACTTGTATTCATTTATTCAGTGTCCATGTAATGAAAGAAGAAAATAGACATACCATGTATATAAGAACACAGAGTTCAAAAGACTATTCTGATTGAGCGGAAGGAAGATATTAAACAAATATTAGATGAACAAAGATTGTGTGTGTGGCTTTGAAAGACAAGCCTAGGATCTTAATCTTGTTTGTATAACACAATTATTAAACCTTCCTGAGCAAAATAAATTTTAATTGAGACTTAGCATGAGGCTAGAACACCAAGGGTGGGCTTTCTGAAAAGTTTAGACCCAGAGGAATAACTAGCAGGCAGCGATTTAAAGTGGATACAGATTTTTGCCCTGGAGTTGCAGGATGCGTGTGGGAATGAAAAAGAAAGTAATGGGTGTGATAACCAATTTAAACACTAAAAATCAGTGAGCCCCAAATATTAACCGAATATTGGGATTCTACAAAGAGGGGCCATGGTAGAAATACGAATTCAGTGTTTTAACCTGTGTAGCTGGATACATTCTTGTGATATTAACATGGGAAATAAGAAAAGAGACCAGTTTGAATGAGAAAAAGATGTTTACCTCAACATAGCACACACTGAGCTTTAGGCTCGAATAAGACATGAGTGGAGGAAGACTTAGTCAAGCATGGGAGAAGTTAGAGCTGAAACCCAGGTAAAATCCTTCAAGTTACAGGCAGGAATCATTCCCAGACGTGTGATGGAGTCACACTGGGGATGTGAGTCCTAATGCCCGTGCAGATGCATGGGGACCGCAGTGTCTTTTTGAAGGACTGGTTTTAGCGCTGCAAGAACTAAAGTAAATTCTCTTCTACCTGCATTCATGTTCCCCCCGGTGCTTTTATGAGGACCTAGGCAAGAATAGTATTGAACCACTCATACCATCCATCTGTTAGAAGAACCTATAATACAGAAATATTTGCTTTGGGCTGAACTCCAAACGTAATATTTAATGATTTCTCTTCAAGTTTGTTGACACATTCTACAGCTCCACATACAATTTGCTCCCAGTCATTTCCGAGATATGCTACAGAAAGTACAATTGATCAAACGTTGGCTGTAGGGATTCAAGAACAGTCCTGTGACTGCATTTTCGTTCCTTCCTGAAACTCTTCCAAGGCCGTAAAACACCTTTTTTGTGTGTGTGTGAACCGTCTTTCTGTACCCCATTTCAGATGCTATCTTCTTTCCTTTAAATACAGTCTTTTATATTTTTCTAATTGTCTGATTGCCAAAACAATAGATCTTCATTGCTATACATTTACAATATCAAAGAGCATACAGAAGAAAAATCTTTTAACAAAAGAAAACCACTGCTGATAATTTAGTTTACATACATACATACACATATACATACATACATACATACATACATACATACATATATCCTCTTGGCACTTTGGGGCCCGGAGTAGAGAGCAAACCTGTGAAATAGATAGATAGATAGATAGATAGATAGATAGATAGATAGATAGATAGATAGATAAGAATATGTGTATTCTCTCTCTCTAGACACATGACTAGGAAACAGTCTATATATAAGAACGTGTGTGTGTGTGTGTGTGTGTGTGTATATGTATGTATTCTCTCCAGAGGTAGAATATATCTCTCTGTAGAGAGAGAGAGACATATGCATGTGTATGTATATGTATAAAACAAACAATAAAACCACAAAGGCCCAAATATCAGCTGGAAGAAACTGACCAGCTATAATGGGACAATTAGAACGTCTGTAAGAATAGTATGTGTACTGGATTTAAAATGATAAAGACATAAAAGTTCATGTATTCATGATGACACCCAGAATAAAACTCACTGGTTATATTACTAGGCTATGATCACATTTTCCTGAATCTTGATCAATAAAAGAATCATGCTTTTTTCCCACTTTTCCTATATATATTGAATTTCAGAGTAACTAAAAACTTGTTGATTACAAGTAAACTTTCAGGTAATATATGCAGAAAAAACAATACTATCAGAAAATCATTATTGTGTGAAACCCCAAAATAAGTAAGTACATTAATCTGTCCTCACACTGCTATAAAGAACTGCCAGACACTAGGTAATTTATAAAGGAAAGAGGTTTAATTGACTTGCAGTTCCACATGGCTGGGGAGGCCTCAGGAAGCTTACAGTCGTGGCAGAAAGGGAATCAAACATGTCTTTCTTCACATAGTGGTGGCAGGAGAGAGAAATGAGTGCCCATTGAAGGGGGAAGTCCCTTAGAAAACTGTCAGATCTTGTGAAAACTGACTCACTACCACAAGAACACCGTGGGGGAAACGTCCCCCATGATTCAATTATCTCCACCGGGTCCCTCCCACAACACGTGGCAATGGAACTACAATTCAAGATGGGATTTGGGTGGGGACACAGCCAAACCATATCAATAAGAGATCTAGGAAATTATCTCTGATTATTTAAAAAGCTTAGTAGATGTGTATGTATGTGTGTGTGTGTGTGTGTGTGAGATTCATTACCAACTGAATGTAATTATCAACCACTCTTAAGATAATTAAAAGTAACACTAGCAGGTATCATATAAGGCCTTATTAAATTCGGTATAAAGTACAGAGCAGTTCCTGGGTGCATTCTTTCCTACAAAGGGCACCATAACCCTAAGGAAGAAAAACAAGGTTTGATTAGGAAACATTCTGTTAATTCTAGAACATGGGGTGTTCTTCAACAGTAATGTTCAAAGTGTGGTTCACAAAGCAGCAACTTGTTAGAAATGCAAAATTTGGGATCCTATACCTGGGAGGAGGCTTCCTGAATCTGAAATTGAGGGTGTGGGTTGCAAGCTGTTCTTTCTTTCCCAAGCCCGTCGGTGATGTTTATGCTTGATAAAACTTCATGGGACTGTTCATTGATTTCCATAAGAAATTAACGATGTAAGAAAATGAGAAGAAGAATTTTATTATGGAAAAGAGGGTGTCATTGTTTTCACTTGCCTTCTTTATAAATGTGTGGATCACAACATTTGCTTTTCATTAAAAGTATTCAGATATATATACATATTTGAAATACATGTGCCTATACCCTAACCCCAAAACAGCTCATTAAGAATCTCTTCCACTGGGACATAGGCATCAATATTTGCTAAAATATCACTAAGTGTTTAGTGTGAATGATGAGGGAAGAAAGAATATATTTTCACCAAGCTTATGAGGTGGGCAGTTTGGGGCCAGGGGAAGAAGGCAATGAAAGAACTTGGGTGATAAGCAGCTGTCACTTGCAAAATAACTTATTGTTAATGAATTGGGACTTAAAAATTTTTTTTTATTTTCATAGATTTTAGGGGAACAAGTGGTATTTGCTTACATGAGTCAGTTCTTTAGTGGTGATTTGTGAGATTTTGGTGCACCCATTATCCAAGCAGTATACACTGAACCCAATTTATAGTCTTTTACCCCCCACCCCCTTCCCACCCTTTCCCCTTGAGTCCCCAGAGTCCATTGTGTCATTCTTAGGTCTTTGCATCCTCATAGCTCAGCTCCCACTTATGAATGACAACATAAGATGTTTGGTTTTCCATTCCTGAATTACTTCACTTCAAATAATAGTCTCCAATTCCATCCAGGTAGCTGTGAATGCCATTAATTCATTCCTTTTTATGGCTGAGTAGCATTCCATCATATATTTATGTACCACAGTTTCTTTATCCACTCGTTGATTGATGGGCATTTGGGTTCGTTCCACATTGTGACCCAATGCTTTTAAAATAGTGTGTGTGTTTGGCCATGGACATAAGCCAGAACACTAGAAAAATTGTTTACTGAAAGCCATCTTAGTTTCAGGAACACAAAGGAAATGAGGTAGTGTGTGAAAAGAACTTCAAAAATTGTAAGGCATTTTGCATAAAGACATTAGGTGTTTTTGAAGTTTCTATTTAAATGTGGTGGTCAATTAGAGAGGTTTTATTTTTTTCATTTTGTGTTTGCCTTGAAAGCATTTAGATAGAAGTATGAGAATATATAATTTCATTTTGTAAAACACAATGTGTTGAACCTAATAAGATCTTTCTTGGAAACTGAACATTATCCTGGGTTTTGGAGGCATCCCATTGAAATTTAGCCATGATTCCATATTCAGCAAATTGTTGTGGACCCAGATACATCTTCGCTGACCAGAAGTCTTTCCAGAGTGGAAGATTTTAGTAAATTTACAAGTCAATCTTGTAGAATTAGATAAAATGCATTCTGTTTTCCATCATTTGCTGATATCCCCCCACTGCTAATTAAAGGAAACACAATCCATACTTGCTTTACTTATGTAAATGTAGATTACAAACCAACAACATGATTTTAAGAGTCTTAAGAAGTTGAGGGCTATTTTGAATGTTTACTCTTGGAGAAATGTATATTTAGGTGTCCTGGGCAACAAGATCAGTTGTAGAAATGGCTGGTGGGATCACATTGGTCATTAAATTCAAACATCACACATAATCAAGCAGATTTATCTCAGGGTATGGGTAACTCAACATATGAACACCATTCCAAGTATTTCCCCAGAAGGCTGGCATGGTGGCTGATGTGGTTTGGCTGTGTCCCCACCCAAATCTCATGTTGAATTCTTATGAGAGGGACCCAGCGAGAGGCAAGTGAGTCATGGGGGCAGGTCTTTCCTGGGCTGTTCTCATGGTAGTGAATAAGTCTCATGAGATCTGATGGTTTTAAAAAGGGGAGTTTCCCTGCACAAGCTCTCTTCTGTTGTCTGCTGCCATGTGAGACATGCCTTTTACCTTCCACCATGATTGCGAGACCTCCCCAAGCATGTGGAACAGTAATTCCATTCAACCTGTCTCTTTTGTAAATTGCCCAGTCTCAGGCATGTCCTTATATCAGCAGTGTGAAAATGGACTAATATATTGGCTTACACCTGTCATTCTAGCACTTTGGGAAGGCAAGGCAGGCAGATCACTTGAGCTTAGCAGTTTGAGACCAGCCTTG
>NW_012117866.1:503142-550695 GCF_000951035.1 Colobus angolensis palliatus | reverse complement strand
TCTGTCGCCCAGGCTGGAGTGCAGTGGCCGGATCTCAGCTCACTGCAAGCTCCACCTCCCGGGTTTACGCCATTCTCCTGCCTCAGCCTCCTGAGAATTTTTGTATTTTTAGTAGAGACGAGGTTTCACTATGTTGGCCAGGATGATCTTGAACTCCTGACCGCAGGTGATCTGCCTGCCTCAGTCTCCCAAAGTGCTGGGATTACAGGCGTGAGCCACTGTGCCCAGCCTTCATATAGGTTTTAATATTAGTTTTGCTTAAAGACAATTTGAGGCAGCACAGCATAAGGTACTCCCCACATTTTATTTATTTAGCTTTAATTGACAAGTAATAATTGTACATATTTATGGGGTACATACTGATGTTCCAATACATGTAATATACAGTGATCAGATCGAAGTTAATTAGCATATCCATTATCTAAAACATTTATCATTTCTTTGTGTTGGAAACATTCAATTTCCTCCTTCTAGCTATTTGAAACTATATATTATATTATTTTTAACTATAGTCACCCTACAGTGCTATGAAACACTAGAACTTATTTCCCCTGTTGCCCCCGCTTCCCCACAAAGAAATAAAAGAGACCAAATCTGACACATGAAGCAAAAGGAACAAAGACATTCAGGTCCTGGAGTTGAGCATAAATTTGACCTCAAAATTTCTGGCAGATAAAGCAAAAGGAGAGAGAGAAAAAAAAAGTGGTTCTGGGATTTGTATTTCCGGCAAGAGAAACCTTCTCCCTTTTCCCTCTGATTCTTGGTGAAGAGCAGTTATGATGTTAGAGATAAAAGGAGAAGATGGAAATGATGGTTCCTTGTTCTTTCCTTCTGCAGTCGCTGTCAGCTTCGCCTGTGATATTAACAGTAAGACAGCAAAGCCTGAGACCGCCTCACTAAAGACATACCCTTCCCATTATGTGTCACGGCAGCCTTCACCCTTGAATCTAGAAACTACTACCTGGGCCGTGCTAAGTTGATTCTTAAAAGCCTAACACCGAGTGGCTACCGCTGTCCAATGCGTCTGCCCAAAGCAGTACTCCCCAAATCCTGAATATGCATACAAATAACTTTTCAGTGTTCATGCCTACTGCTGAATCATACCAACAGAGATGCTGATTTGGAAGTCAGCGGTGGAGGCTATGCAGTTTAAATTTTTACAGACAACTCAAGGTTGTGTGGATATATCCTGAGACAGTTCAGCCCTCCCAGGCTGTTGGTACCATAGGGGCTGGGAGAGATTGCCCTCACCCCGCAAACACCTTCCAGGATGCAGAACAGCTCTTAATAAATATGTGTTACGGAAATAAAGGAATGCCCCTGTGCTTGGAAGCACTTGGCTGTCTCTCTCTGTCTCTCTCTGTCTCTCTCTGTCTCTCTCTGTCTCTCTGTCTCTCTCTCTCTGTCTTTGTCTCCGTCTCTGTCTCTCCTCTCTCTCTCTCTTTCTGGTTCATTTTCAATGCCGCTGAGTCATACAGTGAGAAGCAGCTTAGGGTCATTAACAGGTTGAAACATCAGGGGAAAAAAGTGAATATGTTTTCATTTGAATCTCTATTTTTAACTCTTTCTGACTTTGTCTGTCAAATGTGGCAACCTTGAGACTGTTGCAATGATAATGAAATAAGCCTATGGTATTCTTTGGAATCATTTTAGGCATATACATGTCTAATATATATATATATTATATTTATACATATATATATATATAAAATACTTACCATGTGTGATCTTGTTTGACATGCATTTTTTTGTATACAAAAGGCACATGAATCACCATGCTTCAACAATGAAGATGTTGTGTTTTGGACTAAAGGCACTGTAAACACAATATGCTATTAGCGTTTTTCTTAATCATCACTACCACCCAGCCGTTAATAAGTGTCTTCCTGCACAAGATAATAATAGCATCTCACATTTCCATGGAGCTTTATAATGCATGAAGGTCTTTCATATTCATCGTTTTGTTCAATGTCATAGAGAGAGGGAGCTTCAGTAACCTCAAAGCCCAATGTGCAGAGAGAAGAGAAACGGGTTGATTCAACCATTTGGCCACAGTCCTAGGACTCTTGAATGTGTGTGTAACTCAGACAGGGTGAAAATCCCAGAAGATACATCCCCATCCCAAGGGCACCTACCCAGGTTCAATAACTTGGTTACAACCGACACACTTTGGATGATGCTGCACTCTTCACAAACAAGTATCCAATACGAACCCAAACCAGAGCAACCATCAAATCCCCGCTCCTACCACATATTCACATCTTGTATTACCACCAAAGCCTGCAGCACCCGGACAACATGTGTCCAGAAGATGCTGAATGTCTTCCACCCTGACTGCCACTAACTTGGCTAAGCCAGAACCAACTTTCACCTGGACGACTGCAGTGGACTTCTTCCAAACGCAGCCTCCTGCAGTCCCGTCCACCAGTGGCTCCTGTGAGCTTTACAAAACCATAAATCCTATCCCATCACTGCCATGTTCCAACTCTTATGCCTTGTCATTGCTTTACAATAAATTCCAACATTTTACTCTCCCTTCCATGTGTGAACTCACTTTGCCTACTCCTGGAATACCGTTCTTTCACATTTCCTTGCTAATTATGAGTCGGCTATACCGGGACTCCTGTTCTCCTCACCCTTTAGACATGTTCCCATTTGAAACTTTGCAACTTGTAATTCTTTTCAGGAATGTTTCCCTTTCATCATCTTGTAGCTGCTTCCTTGTCATCATTTCCTTCCATTTCTACCTCTTCAGAGAGGCTTTGTTTAGAAGAAAATAATAGGAGCAAATATTTGCCAGCTAGGGTTACGTAGAAGTTTCTTACATAGAACACAAAATGTAAGAACCGCAAGAGAATGTATTGATGGGGCCTTTAAGACACCATGAAGAGCTCAGAGAGCAAGCTTCAGATTGAGAGAAAACAGTTACAACTAATATAGCAGAGAATTGACTTGTGTCTAGAATATATACAAATATCTCCCAACTCAATTACAAGTCAGGCAACCTGCAGAGCAGCAATCCTCAACATTTTTGGCACCAGGGACTGATTTCACGGAAGATAATTTTTTCCAAGGAGGGGAACGGTTTCAGTATGAAACTCTTCCACCTCAGATCATCAGGCATCAGATTCTTATAAGGAGAAGGCAACCTACATCCCTCACATGCGCAGTTCACAGTAGGGTTCACGCTATGAGAATCTAATGCCACCGCTGAAGTGACAGGAGGCGGAGCTCAGGTGGTAATGTGAGTGATGGGGAGTGGCTGTAAATACAGATGAAGCTTCCCTCGCTTGCCTACCACTCACCTCCTGCTGGCCCAGTCCCTAACCAAAACTGGTCCGTGGCCTGGGGCTTGGGGACCCCTGCTGTAGAGGACAGAATAACAGCCCCCTACATATGTTCACATCCTACCTTATGCAGTAAGACGGACTTGACTGATGTGATAAAGATTTTGAGATGAGGAGAGTATCTTCAAGTATCTAAGTGAGCTCAGTGTAATAAAAATATCCTTATAAGACAGAAACTGGAAGCTTGGAACAATAGAAGATCTGAAGGTGAAACAGACGTCAGACAGAGATTAAGATGCTATGCTACATAAATAAATATGTGTGTGTGTATATATATATAGCCCATGAGGATTGCTTTGTTGGAGCCTATAAAGGTTTGTGAGACAAAATTTCTGAAGTGGAGAATTGTTACTGTGATGGTTGCTTAAAATCTAGGTTTTAGAGATGAGTTTGACTGTAGTTGTTCTGGTATGTGATCCATTTAATGGTGTTTTTTTTTTTTTTTTTGTACATTAATTCTCAGAGAAAAATCTTGGCCCCAGCTATTTAAATTTCTCCATAAATAAAGACTTCCAAGCACCACTGGAACAGTTATAAAAAATGACAAATCGTTGGCAATTCTAACAATAAACTTGAGTATAGTAAGAGATATAATGGGACTCTGTAACTGCTCTCAAGTCAAACATCCCTCCTGCTTAGTGAAAACAGAACGGCACTTAGTGAAAATCCAATTGCACTGATTTCTCTGATGCAGTCTCAAAGTCAAGCCACCATTTGAGGTTTTGTTAGAAAAGTTGCTGACTTTGGGCTTAGAAAAGGCATCCCAGGTATGCATTGTGGTTGAGGATAACAGGAAGATGAGACTTAGGATGTAGCTATCTTCAAAAAGAAAAGCGGCGAAAAGAAAAGAAAAACCTTAATGTTAGAACATATAAAAATAGTATAAATAATTAAGAACTTAAAGAGGCAGAGAGTTTGGTTAAAGCAGCAAGCCAGCAGGACAATTTTAGTGTGTAGCTTAAGGTACAATACATGCATAATTTGCCCTTCCTCAATTCTAGAAAATACTGTCTTCTTCAATAACCTTTCTATTCCTGAAACTAAGCATTCCACTGGGATTTTAGCTACTTTATATGCGGTCATATTTACTTTGCTACTGTGCGTGTGATTACATCTAAGTTCTAATTCATCTAATATATGTGCATTACTTTAATATCTCATTCATCTAATAGGAATTCTAATTCATGTAATACAGTGTTGTATAAGTTGTCTTTTTACTTGTATGCATTTTACAGTGCCCTGAATAGCACTGAAGTACAAAAGATGTATCTTAATATGTGTTTTGTGTCCATACTTTGATGGTGAAAAATATCACTTTACATTCAAATGAGTTTTAAAATACTCTTATTAAAAACAAATGAAAATGTAAATGAAAAAAAAAAACTTTTCTGTAATTTTTCAAGGTATCTATGGAAATGCGCTGAACTACTGCATCATTTCCCCCAGATTTTGCTTGGGTCATCATGGCTACTTCATACATTGTTGAATGAGCATTTTCCATAAATTTCATAGCATAAGTAAAAGCTATGATGTGCTTTTTGCCTTGTCTTTCTCTTCTCACTTTAAACACTTAGTAAGCAGATTGAATAAATAATACCCCCTTTATGCAAAATTATTCACAAATAAATGATATCTAATTCATTCTTTCAAATACCATCAGAGAACACAGCATCTCTCTTTACCATCTGCACAATTTTAGAGTCAGAGTCTAATTTGACCAGCAGTCAACATTTTCCCTTTGGACTCCTTTCATATATTTGAAGGACATTTCTTTGTTCCTAGTATGTGTACATGAAGCAAAACTAAACCGCATGGCTTCTGATATTCATGAAAGCAGGCTAGTAGGTAACCATTTCTGAACACATTCCACACCAGGCACAATGCTGTTTCTTGTGCATTGTCCGGTTGAGTTCCTCAGCTTGCTATGGGAGGGCTACAATTCTCCTCCCCATTTCACGTATAAAGTGGGACTTTGAAATCTTAAGTCATGTGCTTGAAGCTTTACAATAGATTCCACCACAAGGATGTCCGACTGAATCCATTGCAAGCAATAACTCCAAAAGCAGTCACCAAGCAAATGCCCTTCGTGTAAAGTCATACGTTCTGTAACAAATTCATTGAAGGCCATTTACTGTGTCGAGAGAATAAAGATAATCATACAGGACACTTTTGGAAAGGGGCGCCACATTGGTAGCGAGATATGGCCAGGTTCTACTTGAGTATGCAGGCGACCCCTGCAGAAGATGCAGAGATTGACCTTCAGGTCACACTGACCTTTCAAATGGTGCTGGGTCCATCAGCTAGCAGTGCAGCTTTGTGTGCGGCCATAGTCCACAGGAAGGTGTGCTCAGGCAAGGTGTTCAAGGCAATTTATGGTTGCCGGCAGCCCTACAGAGGGCACCCTAGATCTTGGGGACTTCATATAAAAAGGCAAGCATATCAAAATGCAAGGCATATTCTGGAAATAGCTAGCAAGTGTGGTGAATTTGCAGGCTCAGGAACATAATTAGGGCATCTCTTGAGAAGGCCACATGGGCCCACACAGAATGATGCTTGGATTTCCAGTAATGAATTTGTCCAACACACTCACTTTATTGTGTGGGTGATTGTTGTTGCTAAAAAGGAGATTTAAATTATGAACAAAATATAAACAGATATTAGCAATAAAACGTCAACATTCCCTATGGCCACATGCTTCGAGATAATCACTCTCCACTGTTTGAATTCCTTCCAGATTTTGTTTTTTAATAAAATAAATGGACTGGATGAAGTGGTTCACGCCTTAATCCCAGGACTTTGGGAGGCTGAGGCGGGTGGATCACTTGAAGTCAGGTGTTCGAGACCAGCCTGGACAACATTGCAAAACCGCATCTCTACAAAAAATACAAAAATTAGCCACAGGTGGTGGCACATGCCTGTAATCCCAGCTATTTGATGGGCTGAGGCAGGAGAGTCGCTTGAATCCAGGAGACAGAGGTTGTAGTGAGCTGAGATTGCAGCACTGCACTCCAGTCTAGGAAGCAGAGCGAAACTCCGTCTCAAAAAAAATACATAAAAATATAAAATAAGATAAATGATACATAGTATTCAGTAGCCCAGTATTTTTTCTTGAGACACCTTAGATGTGTTTCTGTGTCCATGCATGTAAATACTCCTTAGCACTTTATGCAGGCAAATAGCATCTCATAATATGGATCCAGCCAAGACAATCCGTTCAAGTCTCTGACTTGTGAACATTGATCTTGCTGCTATTGTTTTTTTTTAAATTACAATCCATGTGAATTGTGGAGCCTTGGGTGGCTATTTTTATGCATCAGAATAAAGATTTTCATAGAAAGCATTCAAAGAATTAGGACTCCTGGGTCAGAAGTTTCCAATTTTCATTTTCCTGCGTTTTACCCATTCTCTTACACTGGAGACCATCATGATGATGTTGATGGTGTGGAAATTCAGAGGAAACTAAAAGGACGTAGCACTCAAGTGGTTAGGTCCTGGGAAACTGTAGTTCTCATCTCAGGCACTAGGATGCAGACCCAGGGAGGGACAAGATGTACAAGCTCTTTGAAAAATAAAAACAAAAGGATGTGACAGCCAATTGAATGAGAGTCAGCAGCAAATCTGGAGAAATATCCAAGGAGAAAGTGTTCAGTTGAAAATACTCAAAGTTGGCTGAGCATGGTGGTTCACACCTGTAATCCCAGTACTTTTCGGAGGCTGAGGCAGTCAGATCAATTGAGCTCAGGAGTTCGAGACCAGCCTGGCCAACATGATGAAACCCCGTCTCTACTAAAAATACAAAAATTAGCTGGATGTGGTGGCATGTGCCTGTAATCCCAGCTACTCAGGAGGCTGAGGCAGGAGAACTGCTTGAACCTAGGAAGTGGAGGTTGCAGTGAGCCAAGATCATGCTGCTGCACTCCAGCTTAGGTGACAGAGCAAGAGTCTGTCTCAAAAACAAAAAAAAGACTCAAAGTTGACTCAAAAAGATTTGTTTCCAGGCTGGCCATTCCCAAATTTTCATTTCCATGAAACTCATTTATCAATTATCTTCAAATTTTGATGTTTTATTGTTTAATAAACAAGCTGTATTTATTATTTTATATTTTGTTCCTAAAATATGATCAATTTCAGTTTTTGTTTTATTTCATGTAATTTAAACTAAAGCACTTAAAAAATACCTATGCAGCTTCATTCCAGATAAATGTGTGGGGATATTATCTATTTTATGAAAATAGTACAAGGAATCTCAATAGTAGTTCATGGGTCCCAGAGTTTGGAAACCTGTGATATAAAAATCATGTGTTTGTTATAATTGTTTTAGATTTTTTCTATTGACATTGGAAATAGTCTTTAGTTCTGTGCAATACCGATGTGATAACATGATACAATTGGAGATGGTATACAACTCATTCCATTTTTAAGTAAAAACTAAAAATAAAAGGCACTGAATTTCAAGCAGCCACGCCTATCAGACAACAGAATTTGAATGTAGTACATCAGCTTCCCTCCCTTCCAGCCCATCCTGTGCAATGTGTGCTTCTGTGTTAAATCCTACATGTTTTCAATCAGAAAATTAAAGGTTCACCTTTTAATAAATGAACTCCTGAATGATTTCCTATAACCGTTAAAGATTAGTTTTGTATCTATTTGACTAATTTTTGTTTTTTATGCTTCTGCTTTCTTTCTCACCAGATTTCTTTTTGACCTCATTTGCATGACCTAACACAAATTCTGTTTCTTCTCATTGAATTATTTTTATTTAAACATTTCTTGTTTGATGTCACTTCTTTAGTTTAAAGGTGCACAGATGTATGTCTGTGTACATAGAGATTTATAAACACACATACATATATATGATTATATATGCATATATATATATACACATACCAGGTGAATTACACACACTGAAATGGTGAAAGATATTTAACTTCTTTATTCACTTAATTGTCTCCTGGTTACTTGTCTCCAAAAAAATGCTTACTGTGTTTATGCAAGGAACAATCTCCTAAAAGAAAATGGATTGTGGCTTTAACATCATATAACAATGTCTTTTGTTAATTGAAAGAAAAACAATATCTGACCCCATTGAGTTCCTTACCATTGACTTGCAGTGCATGGAGAAACAAAAGACCTGCAGTTATTCTCCTAAGCCCTGTGATGTAATTCAAAATGAGAGGAAACATCTACATTATTATCTATAATAAAAATTGGAAACTTTTCTGTTGTAACAACAATATTAAGCCTGAATAGAAATACTCACATTTATATGATATTCACTTCAGTCAACATGCAGCAGGAAAAACTGTGATTCCTGGTTTTAGTCCTCTTTTCCATGAAACCTGTTTTTAAATAACCATACTAACTGAATGTACTAGTCTATTCTCATGCTGCTAAAAAAAGACATACCTGAGACTGGGTCATGTATAAAGAAAGAAGTTTAACAGACTCATAGTTCCACATGGCTGGGGAGGCCTCACGATCATGGCGGAAGACAAAGTAGATGCAAAGTCACATCTTACATGGTGGCAGGCAAGAGAATGTGTTCAGGGGAACTGCCATTTTTAAAACCATCAGATCTCATGACACTTATTCACTATCATGAGAACAGCATGAGAAAAACCCAGCCCCATGATTCAGTTACCTCCTACTGGGTCCTTCCCATGACACATGAGGATTATGGGAGCTACAGTTCAAGATGAGATTTTGGTGGGGACACAGCCAAACCAGATCACTGAACATAGCTATTGATACCTCTTGTGTGTGTATTTTTGTTATTGTTGTTCCTTCCAGGGCCCTGGATGAAACTTGGCATCAATGTAGCCATTAACATGGATTAATTCACATGGTGCTCGGGTTTTTCCTGAATAGTTTGGCAGACAGGGGCTAGGGAATGAGTGCTGCTGATTGGTTTAGGTTTGCAACGACAGGGGTGTGGAAAACAGCCCTGCTGCACCCAGTCGGCCTCTGTGTGGGGACACAGAGGAGTCGCTGGTCCCAGTAGGACCAATCAGTTGTCAGAAATGCAAAAGCCTGAAAAGACATCTTAAAAGGTCAATCTGTACTGTGCTTATTACCTGGGTAATGAAATAACCTGTACCTCAAACCCTTGTGACATGCAATTTACCTACATAATAAACCTACAGGTAAACCCCTGAACCTAAAATAAAAGTTTTAAAAAGGCAAATTTTAGCTTCTAGTGATTGGGGAAGTTACAAATCTTGTGACCTCTGGAATAATGACTGGTAATCATTCAACTAAGCCTACATCTTAGCAGAATTCAGGCCCCTCTCATATTTTAACCTGGTGGCCGTTTATTAGTTTTACAAAGGCGGTTTAATTTTAAGAGGGGCTATTATCATTTAAACTACAAGTTCAATTTCTCCCGAAGTTAGCTTGGCCCATAGCAGTATGGAGGTTAAAGGCAAGATGGAGTTGGTTAAGTCCGATCTCTTTCACTGTCATAATTGTCTGCCTGTTACACGTTTTGCAAAGGTGGTTTCAAGATGAAAGGACTATACTCTTGTAAGGAGCATAAAATTGTTGCATTCATTGTGTACCTGAAACAGGCACTCCCCCTTGTTGATAGTTTAAAAAGAAAAATAATAATAATCTCTGGATGTTGTAATAAATGAAAATTCCATGGCAGAAACTGTGGAAACACCAGCTTCAAAACAGCACATTCATTTGTTAAACTTAAGAGTTCCATGGATTGTCATTTCCCTCAGCCAGCCTGTAGGATATTTGGAAGAATTTCAGAACCTCAAAGATCAAACCATCCAATAGGATGCTGCTGTTAGAAGAACTAAGATTTTTGAAGGCAGGGAATATTCATTAGCCTGCTTTGGGAAAGGTTAAAACACTCTCGTTTTGCTAGGGAGGAAGAGGTTGTGGTGGAAGAAAGGCCAGTGATTTACTGCATGTAGAAAATCTTCATGCTCCTCCACAGAAACAAAATAAGCCAACAGGTCATTCTGCAGAATTGAGAAAGAGAGAACAGTGAGTGAAGAAAAGATGTGCTGAAGACAGAATTGTTCTGTTAGAAAATTGCTTGTGCCTTAGGAATTAATCACCTCTTTCTTTAATAGGGGAAGAAAGCATTGCCCTATGGGATTATGGGGCACCCAAACTGACATGATTCGTCATTGTCATATGTACCCTGCATGAAAGGATCTTATCTCCCAAGCAAAGCCTGATGCTTTTTATGGACGACTGTGTCAAAGATGTAGGGATGGAGATAGGTGTCGCAGAACATTTTTGGCATGAAGCACTAATTAGTAATTGCTAATTAAATGGGGAGGAGACTTGGGTAATGTCTGAACGTACCCACTAATCGTAGCTAATACCACGTCACATCCCTCTGAACTTTAAAGAAGATCACATTGGTAGGATGTGTCTCAAGTACCCACCTCGCAGTTGCAATGCTGCCTCTCTTTGAAGCTGCAGGAGATGGTGACTCCTGATTCAGGCTTGGAACTTTTATTGTCATTGTTGAACGAAAATCGTCCTGTGACTGTCTTTGGAGCCTGGCCATTTCCTCCTTTCCAGCTCAGAGCATTTTTCCACCGGTGCTCAGGAAAGCTCATGGAAGAAAAGCTGGTTGGCTCAACTGGCATGCAGCCTCATCCTCTACTCTTTTTGTTTTAAAAGTAGAAACCAGCACTCAGTCACTCCTTGGAATGCCATCAACTTTGGTTAGGGATGTGCTTTGGAGGAATTGGTTTGATGTTATTTTAGGGCTTAAAGCAGCCTGTCTTCATGCAAACATGACTGCAGGTGGCCATAACTATGTACTAAGCATCCCTTGAAATGAGTGAATGGCATAGCTCTTGGAAAAAAGAAATTGTATAGAAGGGGCAAATATCATAGTTGGGTATTTGGGGAAGGCTCAAATAAGGACGTGAAATGGTTAAAAAAAAACTTTTTAAAATTCTTTGTCTTTTTGGAAGGCATATCCAGTACAGATTTGGACATAAAGTTGGGTTAAAGTTTATGCAATGAATTAAACTTGCAGGATGCTTTAGAAAATATTCCTAGTTTTGAATCTGAGTAGGAGAGTGTATGTCTTCCCAAACATGACTCCAAAACATCAGAGGAAAGCAGTTTTTCCAAGTCAAGCTATTTTTTTCAATGCAAAAGGAACAAAGAATAAGATAGATTAACTCGTAACTTTGCTATCATTAATACCAAAATTGCCATTTTTCAACTACTAAGGAGAAATTAAGAATTGTATGCCTTGAGTAAAATCTAGATCCTCAACTCACAGAATCCTTCTTTTTAAAATAAGGAGGGCCAGCTCCTGATATTTTGGGAACAGTTGGGGAGATGTGAATATTCATTAGCTTTTGGGTGAGGTTCAATAATTACACTTTTTTTGTATGTAACTCATATTTTTGCTATGTAGGAAAATAGTGGGGCATACTATTTGCGAGTGGGATCTAGTGGCGTCTGTAACTTACTTTGTTTCTTAAGCGTTAAAAGGAATTAAAACAAAATGTTAATAACTAATTCAGTGAGAAAAACAGGCGCACACTGCCTTTATATACAAGGACATATTCTTAGACACAGACACACATGTGCACTTACACCCACTGCCCCCCCCCCCGCCACCCCACACACACATACTGTTTTCCCTGAAAACTTTCTTGTAGGAGTCTGTTGCAGTTTTCAAAAAAGAAAATGAAAATGTGCACAGAAATGATACCTTGAACCTAGTAAAATTTACGACATCTTCTGGGATCGCTTCATGTTATTAATATTTTAGATTCATTTTGCCTTCTATATTAGCCACATGTATACCCAAAGATGCCATGGTATCATAACGTCAACCTAAACAATAACCATTATTTATATAATTATTTCTGCCACAAAATTTTTTCTCATGTTCTTCCTCTAATTTGTGGGGGTGAGGGTTGAGGAGAGAGAGAATGAAGAAGACAAGCTATGAGATGGCTTTTCAAATAGCAGAGATGTGTATGCACTTTTTATATTTGACCACCAAAAATGTCTTGTGTTCTTTTGTAGGGTTTTTAAGTACCGGTGACCAGGCAGCAAAAGGCAACTATGGGCTCCTGGATCAGATTCAAGCACTGAGGTGGATCGAGGAGAATGTGGGAGCCTTTGGCGGGGACCCCAAGCGAGTGACCATCTTTGGCTCGGGGGCCGGGGCCTCCTGTGTCAGCCTGTTGACCCTGTCCCACTACTCAGAAGGTAATAATGGTGCCCCCAGGGTGGACAGTCTAATGCACTGAACCAAGAAATGAGTGGTCAGAGTTCATATCTCAGATGCACGTCCGGGTTGCTAGAAGTCACTCTGGCAACAGAAAATGCGGAAAAGATCAGATGAATCCATCTTCCTGTCTTTTAAGTCAGCTTTTGTTCCATTTGCTCTGTCACCCAGGCTGGAGTGCAGTGGCACGATCATAGCTCATTGCAGACTCACACTCCTGGGCTTAAGACTTCTCCCATCTCAGTCTCCTGAATACCTGGGACTACTGGTTGATTTTTTAAATTTTTTATAGAGAAGTGGTCTTGCTGTGTTTGCCTGGGCTGGTCTCAAACCCGTGGGCTCAAGCAATCCTCCTGCCTTGGCCTCTCAAAGTGCTGGGATGACAGATGTGAGCCACCATGCTTGGTCAGCAATATTTTTCTCCTAATTTAAATGTGTGACAATTAGGTGTTGGTTACAATGATTGGAACAAAATAACTACTTTAGAAGTCCCGACACTTTTGTTTCTTTTGCCATTCTGACTGTATTTGACTATTGGAAATTTTATTACCTTCTAGCTACAACTTAGTGAGAGTGATATGGAAGAGACAGTATGTGGATAAGGGATGCGGGTGTACAGATTTTGTAACCATCAGGGCTTTTAGCCACATGTTTTTTAAAAAGTCACTTCTCTAATTCATATTAATTCTTTAAATCTTCAGGAAATATTGAAACATGTCTGGTGCATTCATTTAGAAGTAGATTCTACCCAGAGGAATAGTGTCTCTCTCCCTGTCTCCCTCCATCTCTTCTTGCTCTTCCTCTCCCACTCTTCTCTCTCCCTCTCTCTCCCTCTCCCTATGTCCTCCTCCCACTCTCCCTCTCTCCCACTCCCTCTCTCTCTTTTGCTCTGTCTCTCACTCTCTCTCTCTCACCTCGTTCTACTGTCTCTCCCCCCTCCCTCACACTGTCCCTCCTCCTCTCTCCCTTCCCCCCCTTCCTCTCTCTCCTTCTCTCTGTCTCCCCATTCTCTTCCTCACTATCTCCTTTCCTCTCTCCCTTTCTCCCCTCTCCCTCTGTCCCTCTCTTTGTTTCTTTCTCTCTCTCTCCCTCCCTTTCTTCCTCTCCTGCAAATATGGCTTTCGGCAAAGGACCTACTTCCTGGTCAGGTCAGCATGCAGCGCTAGGAGGTGTCCACAGTTCGCTTTCCCCTCTCCCTTCCTCTCTCTCCTGCAAATAGGACTTTTAGGAAGGACCTCCTTGCTGGGTCAGTCAGCCTGAGGTCTTCTGCTTATCCCCATGGGAGCTCCAAACCCTCCCTGGGGCCCTGATGTTACCCTGGAAAAAGCTGATGTTGGCAAAGCAGAGAAAGAGGAAACCGCAAAAACACATACGCATCATGTTACCTCAACCAGACGTGCACTTGGACAGGTAGTTGGCATAGGCAACCATACCCAACCAGATGTGCACTTGGACAGGTAGTCAGCATAGGCAACCATACCCAACCAGATGTGCAATTTGGGAGACCGAGGTGGGCGGATTGCTTGAGTCCAGGAGTTCAAGATCAGGAGTAATCACTTAGGCAGATGGTTATGCTGCCTATGTAATGGTCAGCATAGGCAGCCACACCCCTGAGCCCTGCAGGAGTGACTGAAGCTTTCCCCGGAGGCTCACTCAGTGGATTCCCTGCTGTCCCTTTGTGAAGGAGGTTCCCTGCAGTATCTGATGGGAGACTTCATAGGGGAATCCACAGGAATTTGAGGCAATTGGTTCTGGAAGCAGGATCACAAATTCTTGGCTGTGGCCTAAAAGGAAGAAGCAGGAAAGTCTGCAGAGCAGATCCAGCCCTGGGTTACCAGGCCACGTGCAAATGAGTATTCCTAATAGCCATCTCAGTCATCAAGACAGCTTTGTAATTTGTTCTGTATCGTCAGTAGTCTTCAGAATGGCACCACACTGACTGAACCTGAAGTTCTCAAAACCTTCATGGAATTTTTTTTTTCTTTTCAGGGAGTCTCACTCTGTCTCCCAGGCAGGAGTGCAGTGGCACAATGTTGGCTCACCACAACATCCACCTCCTGGATTCAAAACGATTCTCCTGCCTCAGCCTCCCGAGTTGCTGGGATTACAGGTGCCCACCACTGTGCCCGGCTAATTTTTGTATTTTTAGTAGAGATGGACTTTCACCATGTTGGCCAGGCCAGTCTGGAACTTCCTGACCTCAAGTGGTCGACCCACCTTGACCTCTGGAATTATTATTTTTAAAGTTACCAGCTGGATATTGTGGCTCATGGCTGTTACCCCAGCACTTTGGGAGGCTGACGGGGGAGGATGGCTTGAGCTGAGGAGTTTGAGACCAGCCTGGTCAACCCCTTTTGTACAAAATAAGAACAGCGAGACCCCTTTTATTTTGTACAAAAATAAAAATGAAAACCAACTGGGCCTGGTGGCGCTTGCTTGTGGTCCCAGTTACTTGGGAGGCTGAGGTGGGAGGATTGCTTGAGCCAGGGATGTTGAGGCTGCAGTGAGCTGTGAGGTTCCACTCCAGCCTGGGTGACAGAGTGAGATCCTGTCCCAACATAAATAAATAAATAAATACAATTAAAAAGCATGTTTCTTTAGAGTAACTGCAGGACTTTCTTCACTTCCAGCACCATCTGGACAAGTTTCTGGATCACTGTGCTCCTCAGTGTCTTAATTTCCAAGATAGGACAGATGAGGGTTTCCTAAAATCCTCCAGACTCTGAATTCCTTGAGTTTTTAGTTCGTAATGCTTTGCCCATGAGACCAAATGGCCTTTGATATCCTAATAGTGCTAATAAGAGGAAAGGCTCATGTTTGTATTAACTTTATTTCAAAAACAGGAAAAGTGAAGAATCTGATGAACCCTTTGGTAGAGAGATTTATATGGCATTTTTGAAAATACCTAGATTTTCACTTTTCTCAATTGATATAGTCACAATTGTAGATTTAGAAAGCAGTCAGAACCAACTTTAGGAGTAATCAAACACATATAAGCCACATTAATTGGAGGGAGGTGTTAATTATTTAAGTCAATAGGTTGGAAATTATTATACCTTTGCATCAGTCATTTCTGCAAGGCATGCTTCTAAACAGCCCATCAATATAATCAAGAATTATGAAAAAGGCAAGCCAGGCTCCTGCCTATCATCCCAGCAGTTTGGGAGGCCAAGGTGGGCGGATTGCTTGAGTCCGGGAGTTCAAGACCAGCCTGGGCAGCATGGCAAAACCCTGTCTCTACAAAAAAGAGACACATCTGTAGTCCCAGCTACTTAGGAAGCTGAGGTGGAAGGATCATTTGACCCTGGAAGGCAGAGGCTACAGCGAGCCGAGATCCCGCCACTGCACTCCAGCCTGGGTAGCAGAGTGATACCCTGTCTGAAATAAAAATAAAAATACCCAGACTTTTGCCTTAGGAATTCCTTGCCTGGTTATGTGATCTAATGAAGACAAAGTACTCTTGGAAAGTGATAGTTTTATGAAGATATTCACCCCAGTATTAGTATCATAGCAAAGAATGAAATGAAAAGCTACAAGATCAAAAGGAGAGGAAAATTATAATGAACCGTATGTATTTACTCAAAATGATAATAATTTAAGAATTTACTTAAGATCTACATGAGCTGGAAAAACACAGTGTAGATAGCTATATAAATATTGGGCTCAGCTATGCAAAACAGACATTTGAATAGAGGGGAAAGAGCTAAGAATTAAGTGAACTCCTAGCATACTCATTATGCTAAGGTGAGTTGTGTTTTCAAGTATGAATTACGGGTGATTTTTTTTCATTATCCAACTATTTTAGTCTTATCAGGAGTTATACTGCTTCCCTAACATACAAATAAATGTTTTATGTATGTTACTTATATATACACTACTGCCTAAATTATTGCCAGTAGTTATGAGAAGGGCAGGAAAGGAACTTCTCACAGCATTTTTTCCAATTCTGAATGTTTTAACTACTGAAAGTATCCAACTGAATACATACTGACTTTTTTTGGTTTGTTTTTGTTTTTGTTGTTTTGGACATTTTAAAATAATCTTCAGAGCCAAGCATTCAAGTTAATACTTGCACATTTCTGACAGAAACTTCCCCAAGATGGCTTTGATGACATTTTGGTCAAAGCCATATTGGTTTCAAGTTGAGGTCCTGTGTGTCATCTTTGGGCAATCCTCCAATCTTTAAAATCACATCTTCCTGATGACTATCATATTTTCCTCGTATTTGATTGCTTCTGTGACCTTAAAAATCGACAGGGCATGAACTTCTGGACTCACAGCTGAGAGCCTTATTCTTTAGTGCCCGACTCAGGCTGGGATCCACGGAAACGGCGGGAAGCGATCGTAAATGGAATGCTGATTTTTACAGCCTGCCTCTCTTGTCCTGTCGTGGTTAAAAATACAGATTTTATACTTCTGGACATCCATGTAGTAGACTGAACTCATGGAGAATTTTAAGCTACACAGCATTTTACTCCTAAAATTACCCATGCTTTTTCAAATTTCTCACCAAGCAAAGCATTTTTTATATGTGGCAAAATAAAATATACACATCTCTGAGTTTGCAATGGATGTAGTTTTGAAAGAAGTGACTTCAAAAAATACTCCTTATTTAGGCACCCAGTTGAGGATGTCTTTAAGCATAGCTAACTCAATGTATTTATTTTAATTGCCAAATCTTAATATCTTCATTAGACTCAAGGTAGAAGTAGAAACGCATTCCTGAATTAGCACTCTGAAGTTGATTCAAGTGGATTTATTTTTTTTCCCATAATGAAGAGATACCTAGTTTTGCTTGTGAGACAAGAGGGCCTTTGACCTTTTACTAGCTTAAAGCATTTTTTTTTTCTTGGAAATGGGGAATGCAGTTGCTGTTGGAGTTTTTATATATGGTATCTGGAGGCAAGGAAGCAAAAACGACACTGGATTGTGGAAGGAAAAAGAAATCACATGTATTTTACCAGTGCAGGAAAAGTGTAAATGTGGTTTCATTTCCTTAAACTCGTGTGTGTGTGTGTGTGTGTGTGTGTGTCTGTGTGTCTGTGTGTCTGTGTGCATAGAATAACGTTGCCTAAAATGAATGTTCAGGAGGAGGGGGGAAGGGGAAATCGAAATGAAAATGGGTAAAAGGTCCCCTGACAGAGTTGAATGCTACTACGTCCAGAAATTCACATGCCTGAGAGACAATCACAGCCTTCATTGCTCAGTAAAAGCTGCGTTTCTGTCCTGCAGGTTTTCATTTGCATGTCCACAATTTTGCACCTGCAGGTCTCTTCCAGAAGGCCATCATTCAGAGCGGCACCGCCCTGTCCAGCTGGGCAGTGAACTACCAGCCGGCCAAGTACACTCGGATATTGGCAGACAAGGTCGGCTGCAACATGCTGGACACCACGGACATGGTAGAATGCCTGCGGAACAAGAACTACAAGGAGCTCATCCAGCAGACCATCACCCCAGCCACCTACCACATAGCCTTCGGGCCCGTGATTGACGGCGACGTCATCCCAGACGACCCCCAGATCCTGATGGAGCAAGGCGAGTTCCTCAACTACGACATCATGCTGGGCGTCAACCAAGGGGAAGGCTTGAAGTTCGTGGACGGTATCGTGGATAACGAGGACGGTGTGACGCCCAACGACTTTGACTTCTCCGTGTCCAACTTCGTGGACAACCTTTACGGCTATCCTGAAGGGAAAGACACTTTGCGCGAGACTATCAAGTTCATGTACACAGACTGGGCCGATAAGGAAAACCCCGAGACGCGGCGGAAAACGCTGGTGGCTCTCTTCACTGACCACCAGTGGGTGGCCCCCGCCGTGGCCACCGCCGACCTGCACGCGCAGTACGGCTCCCCCACCTACTTCTATGCCTTCTATCATCACTGCCAAAGCGAAATGAAGCCCAGCTGGGCAGATTCGGCCCATGGCGATGAGGTCCCCTACGTCTTCGGCATCCCCATGGTCGGTCCCACCGAGCTCTTCAGTTGTAATTTCTCCAAGAACGACGTCATGCTCAGCGCCGTGGTCATGACCTACTGGACAAACTTCGCCAAAACTGGGTAGGTTCTTCCTCGCGTTGTGGTATCACTGTCCTCTTCGCTTGTTTGGGTCCTCAGTGTAAGTGTTCCTTCTACCGGCATGTGCAGGAGCACACATGCGTACACACACATACACATGCGTGCACACACACGCTTACACACGCAGTAACAGGCAGCTTCTCCCGCAACATCTATGGAACTCATTTTTTTCTTTACTCCTAAAGTGTTACAGGAGTAAAACAACTGTCAAACCAGATTTTTACTAGAGTTCTAATTGCCCATTGGGAATTCCAGAGTTCCTACCTGCAGGTGCAGGACTCATACATATATGACGGTTCTGTTAACAGCTGATTAAACGGTTTTGTTTTTGTTTTTGTTCTTGTTGTTTTAGAGACACAGTCTCACTCTGTTGCCCACGCTGGAGTGCAGTGGTGCAACGATAGCTCACTACAGCCTTGAACTCCTAGGCTCAAGCCAACCTCCTGCCTCAGCCTCCTGAGTAGCTGGGACTACAGGTGCCTGCCACCATGCCTGGCTAATTTTTAGTTGGTTTTTTTTTTGTTTTTTGTTTTTGATAGAAACAGGGTCTCACTCTGTTGCCTAGGCTGAAGTGTACTGCCACAATCATAGCTCACTGAAGCCCCAAACTTATGGGTTCATGTGATCCTCTCATCATCTCAGCCTCTTGAGTAGCTGGGACTACAGGCGTGCACCTCCATGCCCTTACATGGATTCTTGTAGACACAGAGTTTGCTATGTTGCCCAGGCTTCTCTCAAACTCCTGGGCTCAAGAGATCCTCCCACATCAACCTTCTGAATAGCTGGGACTACAGGTGCACACCACCTTACTCAGCTAATTTTATTTTGTTAGAGACAGGGTTTTGCTGTGTCACGTGAGCTGGTCTCAAACTCTTGGGCTCAAGCGATCTTCCCAACTCAACCTCCCAAAGTGCTGAGATTACAGGTGTGAGCCACCACACCAGCCCTGATACAGAGTTTTAAGTCTAATTTCAACCATATCTCTTTTGTTAATTTGTGAGGGTATCACAGCACATGCACCACTTGGGGAATTGTGTTGATTGCCTGGCCATAGGAATGAAAACACATATCATAATAATTATACAGAAATATCAAGATATATTCTTATATATATTTAATGTCTCTATAAAAATATAGATGTTCCCATATGTATGATATATAGTACATATATATTTGTATTTGTATATATACACACAAATATATTTGTATATACAAATACAAATAAATATACTATATATACAAACACAATATATAGTACATATACTATATATACAAATACAAATATATATACTATATACAAATACAAATATATATACTATATATACAAATACAAATATGTATATACACACACAAATACATATTTGTATTTTCTTTGCTATATAAATAGCTATAGAGATAGAGCAAATAAAATATGATATTTGTATCATATTGCTATATGGCTTGCATATATAAACACACATACACAAACACATATATGTGTATCTCACAGGAAAGCTCATTTATTGGCCTAAATATGGTAGAAAATATAAAATATACAACAAGCACATATACAACAGAGTCTGCCAATATTCTGCTGAGCGGATTCTCTGCAAACCATGGGAGAAAAGAACCCAAAACATCCTAAATAGCTCCAAACATTGTGGCATCTTTTCTTTTTCTCTTGTCTAATAATGTAACTGTGGAAATGGATGGGGTGTCATTCTGTTCTAGCAGTGTGTCCCTCCATTGTCACCCCGAGCCTCTTTACACTGAATGAGAGAGAGAGATGTGCCTGTCGCCCAGGGAGGGTCAATCTTCCCATGCGGAATGAGGCTCTGAGACTGCAGTGGCCCTGCCGTGCATGAGTTATGCACAGTAATCCTTAGAAGATCTGGGGATGCTGGTGGTTTCAATGCCTACGTGTTTAGCAGCTGGTGTACTGTACTAAAGATTCCAAAGCGGTTTGGGTGGGAAGTGGTTTCGGAATGTTTTGTGCTCTTGGCAAAAGTACAGCATGTTTTTGTAGTGGAAAAGGTATCACCTGGATACCAACTTTCAATAATCAGACTTTGTAGATTTGGTCTGAGAAAGGCTACCTGGAGGAGAAGGGAGGAGGGACCCACATTTGATGGAAATGCTTGTCTATCACTGAAAGGTTCTTTCTTGTGTGAATAAATTGTTGAAATCAAATTATACTTTTTTTTTTTTTTAAATAAACCTTGTTTATTAGTTTGTTAGGGCTGCTGTTACCAGAGTATCAAATACTGTATGGCTGTGCTGAGTGCAGTGGCTCATGCCTGTGACCCCAGTACTTTAGGAGGCCAAGGCAGGAGGATCGCCTGAGGAAGCCACGTGTTTAAGACCAGCCTGGACAACATAGTGAGAGTCCATCTCTACAAAACAAATGAAAAAATTTAGCTGGGCATGGTAGCATAGGCCGAGAGTCTCCGCTTCTCAGGAGGCTGAGGCAGAGGGATCACTTGAGCACAGGAGGTCAAGGCTGCAGTGGGCCATGTTTGCACCACTGCACTCCAACCTGGGCGACAGAACGAAACCTTTGTCTTAAAAACAAACAAACAAAAAAGCCCAAAAAGTGTGTGTTGTATAACAACAGACATTTATCAGTTTACACTTCCTAAGGCCAGAAGTTGCAAATGAAGGTGCTCGAAGGGCCAAGTTACCCCTAAAAGCTATAGGAGGGTATTTCCTTGCTGCTTCTTAGTTGCTCGTGTTTGGGTGCAGACTTTGGCATTCCTGCCTTGTAGCTGCACCACCCCACTCTGTGTGTTTGTCATCTTACGGCCTCCCTGTGTGTCTCTGTCTCCACATGTCTGTCTTCCTATAACAGTATCTGCCAAGGCGCATTAGAAGCTCACCCTACTCCAGTATGGCCTCATCTTAGCATAAATAATCATATCTGCAGTTACCCTATTTCCAAATAAGCTCACATACTGAGGTACTGGGGTTAGGACTTCAGCGTATCTTACTTTACGGGGAGACAGTATTCAATCTCTAATACCTTGTGAAGCCAGGGCCAGGCCCTCTTTAGTGACAGCACTAAGATAAGCGGTGTCTGCCCTTGCAGAGAATTTCATCTTCTTGAAGCCTAAAGACTTCCATCAACATGGCTATACTCATTCAATCTTCACTACATTGGCATCTAAAGATATTACTGACTTGGTCTGTAAACACTCTCTTTACTTACTTTCATTAAAACCATATGCTTTTTCTTTTCCTCCTTACATGATTTGAAAATAAACTTTATATGATTATCTTAAGTGGAAAGCTAGAATCATTCCTCATACATTTTATAGAACCATTAAAGCAATAGTGAAATCTAAATAATGCTGTTAAATTCTCATTAACTCTTCCTGACTCCCAAGGGCTGTGAGACTGAGACTGGCTCTCTCATTATTAAAAAAAAAAGGAAAAAAGACAGAAAAAGATAAAGGAAGTTAATTAGTTCCATGAGGTGATCGTTATCACTGCTGGCAGCAAATGGATGCTTTTACCAAGACATCATGAAGGTCTGAGAGAGCCGTGAGAATACCACAGTGATCTCTCCGTTATTGAGTACTTTTTAATGCCATGAATCTGTTTCTTAAAACCACTTGGCTTAGAGCCCGTGGTTTCCCCCCTGCATTTAGGGAATACATTCATGTTGCCATTCATGGTCTGTGTTGAGGGTTCTTCTAGCTTTCATGAAGGCCCTGACATGACTGGAAGAGATGAGGAAGGAATTACTGCTAGAACTTGGAGAAACACTCTGATGCTACTGAAATCAAAAGCTGCTGGTAGAGAGAGTTCATTGAGGTACCCAGAGCTCGAATGTCAGTCCGTCTGAAGTCTCTATTTTTGTTTCTTCCGCCCGTGGGAAACATCCCTGAAATAACACTGAGTGTATTAATGCCATGAGCTCTTTTGATTCATTGGAAAGGTATTAGAATGACTCAAATGATTCCTCAAGCAAGTTACTCAGAACTTACATCCCATGTGAAATGCAACGTGTGGATTCAAATACAAATAGATTAAGTGATCACACCTCCATGGCAGCTCCATAAAAGAAGGAAATGGGGCATTTCACCGTCGGGCACAGTCTGGTGAGCTAGGTATTCGTCAGTGGATGACAAGGACCTCAGTTGCAGTTGCTAGTTATTTGTTTATTGTAAATTGGGTGGTGGCCCGATCACTCCAGGGCAGAGAACGATTCCCTGGTCACCAGGTGCAGAGAACGAACCAACCTGACGCCCGTAAGGAGAAAGTATGGGATGCACCTTATCTGTTGTCATCGTGTGAGCTGCCAAGTTTAACGCCGTTCTGCAGAGCACACACTCAGGCGATGACTCACAGAACAGGAGGGCCCTGGAGGTGACAGGAGGAAACAAGAATAGCTCCCAGCGTGTCTGTCACTACACGGTGCCGTGGAGAGAGGATCGCATTGTGCCAGGACATGCTTCACCACTCTCAGTGGGCGTTATGTCAGGCGTTCTAAACCTGCAGGCACAGCACAGTCTCCCGATGGCGCACGTGTTTGCCAAGATGAGGAGGATGGTGTCTGGATGCTTCTATGCAGACATCTCAAAGCAGATGGTTCTGACCTTTAGTCTAGGTTTGAAGGCACGTATACCTGGTATACATAAACCTTTGGATTTAGGGTGGGCACAGAAAAATTATGTTGGGATGTTAATGGCAGAGAAAAGAATGGAAGGGAGGAGGGAGGAAATGAAGGAAAGAGAGTTGGGACAAAGGAAGGAAGGGAGGGAAGGAGGGAGGGAGGGAAGAAGAGAAGAAAGTAGGGAGGGAAGGAATCAAGAAAGGAGTGAAGGAAGGGAGGAAGGAGGGAAAGAAGGAAGGTAGGAGGAGAGGAAGGAAAGAAGGGAAGGAAGGAGGGAGGGAAGGTGAAAGGAAGGAAGGGAGGAAGGAAGAAAAGAGGGAAGGAAGGAAAGGAAAGAGAAAAGAGGCAAAGAGGGAGGGAGGAGGGAGAAACGAGATGAAGGAAAGAAAGAGTAGCGAGGGAGGGAAGGAAAAAATGGAGGGAGAGAAAAAGAAGGAAGGAAGCGAGGAAAGAAGGAAGAGGGAGGAAAAAGAAAAAAGGGGATGGAGGAGGAGAGGAAGAAGGGAGGGAGGGCGGGAAAGAAGGAAAACAGGGAAAAGGAGGGTAAGAAAGAGAAATGAGGGGAAGGGAGGAGGGGAGGAAGGAAAGAAGGAGGAAGGGAGGGACAATTGGATCCTTGCTTATAAATCATGTCTCCTGTATATTTTCATGGTAGCATTAGGTGAGAGGGCTCTCCCATCTCAGAAAGGCGGAGTCAGCGAGTACACATAGTAGAAATGAGGAGGAAGTCCCTGTGGAGGCTCTAAATTATGAAAACCTTGATCAAGACAGGATATTGAAATCAGTGAATGCCAGGGCCTCAAGTAATCCTTGCTATTTCTTTTTTATTATTGTTTTGAATAGGGAATCAGTTGCCCAGGCCTGTGCCTGAGCGGGATTCTCCCCTGTAGCAAGGAGGAGTTTCAATGTTAGTCCAGGTCAGAGGAGTAAAATCATGCTGCAAGAGAACCGTGTAAGCTCAAACATGCAGAGGCATTGTAGAAATAAGGTAGATTGAGACCATTTTTGGAAAAGTGCATCTTTCCTTGACTCTGAGCAGCGTCAAGGAAGAGTGAAAACTAACTCTAAAGTTTGAAAAGGATTCTAGAGCATTAAAGTCCTTTTCCTGTAAAATTGCTTTGGGAACAGGAGAAAAGGGGTTTGTCCAAGCTGATCAACAAAATTTAGGTGCTCATTGATCCAGGATTCTTTTATTTTGAGGTCTGTGTGGAAAGAGATGGACAAAAAGGAGTAGGGGAATCTTGGTTTATTTATAAGGTATGACAAAGAACAGTGCTTTAAAGTAATCAAACAATACATTATAATAATATAGTAGAAGACCTTATGTGCTATTGGAAGTCAGAAATGAGAAGAGAGTTTTGTAATGGAAGATCAGGTCAACACATATTTTGATTTTTTTATGTTGTTCCACCAAATCTGGGGTTTGTACGGCAGATTGATTTCTATCCTGTTTGCATCAGATGCAATCACTGCTTTTGAATATGCTGGTATCCTATGATTAATTTATATTCAACTCTTGTTAAATCTTTGGGAAAGAAAGAAGTTACAGTGAGGTATTTAGTGGGGATGGGTTACAGAGTTGCAGCATAATTCTGGCTGTAAAGGCAACCTTTATTACCAAAAAGGGATTTTAAGCTGAATGAATGAGCATCCCCACCTGGTGTGGCAGAGGAGTCACTGAATGCATAATAAACTAGTTTGGTAACAGATCGTTAACTGCGAACAATGTTTTGGGTATAAGGAAAACCTGTGCTACTTAAAGGAACAGCTGAGAGGATTCACAGACATTTTTAGAGAGATCATAGTACTGTATCCATCTCTAGCTAAAGAAATGAACTAGACCTTAGAAATGCACTTGAGTCTCTGCTGCCAAGATTACATCTCAAAACAGGGCAGGGGGAAATGGCTGTGTGAGGTGCTGGGGGATAAGGAGAGAGACATGCATTGAGTCTTTTACTGGAGAGACCAACTTGTGTTTCTATCCTCAGTCATTACAATCTTTAATTTTACTCACAGGAGTTTAAACAGTTCTTATGCTGAATAAAATCTAAAAAACAAAACACTGATACCCCACATCTAGGTCTCACCATCTGGAGGGTTTGGTAAGGGAGAATGACTTGGGCTATCATAATCTCCACAAGTTTATCTGGGTTTAAGAATTCTGGCTGTGCATCTCTGAGATCTTTAATAGACAGACCGTATCAGGCGGCAGCTCACTTATGTGGATTTTCCAAATCCTCTGCTTTATTCTTCAAGAACAAATTAAATGTGTTTTCTTTACCTTTCAAATATACCCTGAGTTCCTTCAAAAATAGCCTAGTACCCAAAATGAACAGAATACTCCGTCTCCTAGATGCTCACTGCATAATAGATGATACAGCCATACATCTAATAGACCCAAGTCAGTAAAATTGGATCCATGGAAAAAAAGGAGGAATCTTCCCTTCCATTCATTTCTTTAGAATATTAAAAATCAATAACTAATATTAGTGGATTTTTTTCCTAAAATATTTATTCACTTATTTTTCTTTCAACACACATTAAATAACTGAAAATTTTAGAATTATTTCAGAAAGCTTAAAGAAGCACAAGAAACGTAAGATGTTGCATTGAATCCAACATTTTTTCAAAACCATATAAGAATACATGTACAATAAATAAAAAACAGAAGACTTTTCAGATACATTGTTTATCAGTAAATAAGAAAACTCATGGTATTAGAACCTATGAGATTATATATATTTGTTTTCACCCTCTTAGTAAAGTGAAAACAGCAGTTAGTGTGCATTCAACTAAAAGGTAGAGGTCAACTTCCTTTTTCTTCTGTATTACATTATACATCTTATATCTATATCTATAGATATACACATACACATATATTCCCACATAATATACACACATATATATACTGCGTATAGTATACAGTTAGTGTACAGTATAAACTGTGGTATACAGTGTACTTGTATATAGTATGTAATATACAATATACTTTTATACACTGTACAATGAATGCAATATAGAAATACAGTACGTACTCTGATACACAGTATATCACTCCCTAGTTCTCCCTCCCTTGCAATATTGTAGGTGTTCTAATTTTTATATTGAAAGAGAGGGAATAATATTTCCTGAATTCTTACCATATGCCAGACATTTTGTCATTATCTTTCAACCTTCATCACTTACCTCAAACCCTGATATTCTCATCCACCATGTAGAGGAGTAAGTTAAGGCCAATACTGGCTGGAAAACTTGCTCAAGTTTTCACAGCTGTTAACTATCCAGAGCTGCAGAAAGTTGAATACAGGGAAATGATTTATCATCACCACAGACTCAGACTGAGGGGATAAAATCTTCCTTTAGCAAATGTGGCACCTCTGAGTCAAGTATATTGTTTGGATCCTGCACAATGTCTGGTAATGGCTACAGATACATGATCTTCCTTGGTCCTGCAGCCTTCTGCCATGCAGGCCATCCAATGGTTGGAGGCAGTGTCACAAAAGTCCCACCAAGGAGCAGTTACCTGGAAGATAGATCTTAGCTCACACCTGGAGCCATTGATCAGAGTGTTGCAACTCCCTGCTTGCCTGGGTCTGCACATCACATCTGAATGTTCAGTGCTAACTAATACATAACATTTTACCATGCGTAATCTCAAATCTTTCTTATAACAAATAAACCTTAAGATGTAACTGTTTTGTAGCTTATTTTACCAACCATTAAAAAATGGAAGAAATTAGCATTTGGTAATTTGTTTTTTGAAGAGGAAGTGTTATCCTAAGAGAGTTGGTTGCAAAGATGTTTATTAAAGGCCCTATGTTTTATGAATTATCTCCAAATTTTTATGATTTTCCTTCTACCTGTGCCCACTTGTGCAAATAATAATAAGATAATTCTTTGGCTCATAGTTTCCAAGCACAACTTAGCATCTGTAACAGCCCTCAGCTTGTTTCTGGGTGTCTTATTTATCTTAAACATGTTAACCTCATCATAACTATATGTACCATTTTAGCAAACTTCTTACAGCTAACATAGTGTGCTTTCATGTTTTCCGGACTTAGTCTTCAAAAGATATTTTGAAAGACTAGGTATTTTACTTTCAAATAGAGAGCAGACACATGGTGTATATGCCTGTTTACAAACATTTTGTAATTGTAAAACCAATTTTTGACTGTTAATACCAATTTTCATTGCTAAAACTGCAACATTTATTCATTTACTTCCAAAGAAATTCTTGAGCAAGAAAAAGAATGCCCATTTCCCCATTTCTTTTTTTTATTTGTTTTTTTTTTTGAGACGGAGTCTCGCTCTGTCGCCCAGGCTGGAGTGCAGTGGCGCAATCTCGGCTCACTGCAAGCTCCGCCTCCCGGGTTCACGCCATTCTCCTGCCTCAGCCTCCCGAGTAGCTGGGACGACAGGCACCCGCCCCTTGGCCGGGTTGTTTTTTGTATTTTTAGTAGAGATGGGGTTTCACCGTGTTAGCCAGGATGGTCTCGATCTCCTGAGCTCGTGATCCGCCCGTCTCGGCCTCCCAAAGTGCTGGGATTATAGGCTTGAGCCACCGCGCCCGGCCGAGAATGCCCATTTCTTGAACAATAGCTTCTTAATCAGAATTTCTCAACCTCAGTACTGTTAACATTTGGGTCCAGATAACGTCCTTGATGTGGGGGTCTCTCCCGTGCACCAGGGGGTGTTTAGTGGCATCCCTGACCTCCACCCTTCATAGAACAACACTTCATCTACGAAAACCAAAAATGTCTCCAGACCTTGCCAAATATCCCAAATCACTCCTGGATGAGTTTTACAGTTCAAAAGAGTGAAACTTGAAATACTGAAATTGTTCCTAGAGACACTTAGTTTTCCTTTTTTCCCTTTATTTTTGAAGATCATTTGATGCCTTAAAAAATAGTAGACATGTTATAAAAATGCCATAATACTGCTATCAGGGTTTATATTTAAAAGAAAAATAAGCAATTTTTAAAGGAAAAGGCAACATGGTAGACATGTCTAGGATTAAAGCAGAATGTACCTTTGCTGCTTGGGTATTTTGTGCTCATTGAAAAATATATATGAAGCGCAGATTGTAACTTCCTGATTTATTGGTTTAAGATAATTTCATGTCACATGTGGAAGAGTATGACCTTTCTTTTTTTTCTTCCTTCTATCCCCAGTGATCCAAATCAACCAGTTCCTCAGGATACCAAGTTCATTCACACAAAACCCAACCGCTTTGAAGAAGTGGCCTGGTCCAAGTATAATCCCAAAGACCAGCTCTATCTGCATATAGGCTTGAAACCCAGAGTGAGAGATCACTACCGGGCAACGAAAGTGGCTTTCTGGTTGGAACTCGTTCCTCATTTGCACAACTTGAACGAGATATTCCAGTATGTTTCAACAACCACAAAGGTTCCTCCTCCAGACATGACATCATTTCCCTATGGTACCCGCCGATCTCCTGCCAAGATATGGCCAACGACCAAACGCCCAGCAATCACTCCTGCCAACAATCCCAAACACTCTAAGGACCCTCACAAAACGGGACCCGAGGACACAACTGTCCTCATTGAAACCAAACGGGATTATTCCACTGAATTAAGTGTCACCATTGCCGTCGGGGCATCGCTTCTCTTCCTCAACATTTTAGCCTTTGCGGCGCTGTACTACAAAAAGGACAAGAGGCGCCATGAGACTCACAGGCGCCCGAGTCCCCAGAGAAACACCACAAATGATATCGCTCACATCCAGAACGAAGAGATCATGTCTCTGCAGATGAAGCAGCTGGAACACGATCATGAGTGTGAGTCGCTGCAGGCACACGACACGCTGAGGCTCACCTGCCCACCAGACTACACCCTCACGCTGCGCCGGTCGCCAGATGACATCCCACTTATGACGCCAAACACCATCACCATGATTCCAAACACACTGACGGGGATGCAGCCTTTGCACACTTTTAACACCTTCAGTGGAGGACAAAACAGTACAAATTTACCCCACGGACATTCTACCACTAGAGTATAGCTTTGCCGTATTTCCCCTCCTATCCCTCTGCACCACCTGCTCAGCAACATAGAAGAGACAAAGAAAGAGAGAAAGAAAGTCTCCAAACCAGGAATGTTTTTGTCCCACTGACTTAAGACAAAAATGCAAAAAGGCAGTCATCCCATCCCAGCAGACCCTTCTCGTTGGTGTTTTCCAGTATTACGAGATCGACTTCTGACCCTATGAAATGTGAAAAGTACACATTTCTGTTAAAATACTGCTTTAAGATCTCTACCACTCCAACCGATGTTTAGTGTGATAGGACATCACCATTTCAAGGACCTGGGTGTTTCTAACATCATGGAAGCAGCTGACACTTCTGAAACTCACCCAAGGACACTGAATATTTTTTAATTACAATGGAAATTTAAACATTTCTTTCTGTGCCACACAATGGATGGCTCTCCTTAAGTGAAGAAAGCGTCAATGGGCTTTTGCCCAGCACATGGAGCTGTAATCCAGAGAGAAGGAAACGTAGAAATTTATTATTAAAATAAAAGAATGGACTATGCAGTGAAATCTGTATGGTTCTGTGCAAAGAAGTGTTTTGCCAGCCTGAACTATATTTAAGAAACTTTGTAAAAATTAAAAATGTATATAGCTGTGAGTTTAAACAAAACCACAAACAGACAAACAAGAAAAAAAGCTTTTCTTGGTGTTTTCAGTTTGAAAGAGCTTTTAGCAAGGTTGTGCTTTTCATTGTGCTCTGTATGTATATAAATATATATATACACATTAGTCATATCAGCTCTGTTTCCTCCCCAACAAAAGAGGCTTTTCTTCTTAATTACTTGTGGTAAACAAAGACATGGGATTTTCTTACATGAGATTCTCATTTGTAGGAGGATGTGATGTCCCACAGAAGACCCAGACGGTCTGTGTGGCCTATTTCCCCCGTCAGGTTGCACAGGTGCATGCAAGAGCATTCTTAGGAGACCATTGTTTTGAAAAACTTTGACTCGTATGTGTTAGCCTTCATGAAATTGCAGTACAGAGATGGGTCACCAAAGTGGAATGGATTTACAGCTTGTTAAATTAGAGACATGCACACACAGAGAATCAGCAGGGAGAAACAAAAATACAAGTCCCATTCTGTAGCTCTGGCCCTTTGAATATGTTTAGGAAGAGTTGCTTCCCATTTCAGGGCCCTGCCAAAAAAAGAAGAAAGCTTGCCTTTGGTGGGGCTGTGCCCCTTGGAGTAAATACGGCTCTGTGTTCCCTAGCAGCTGCGGGAGGGTTTGGCCGATGAAGTACCTGCTCAGCTTAGCTAATCAGATTGAAGGAAGACATGTGTCTTTCCTTTTTGTTTAAGCACTCGGTCCCTTATTTATCAGTAAGCAGGTTTTTAAAAATCTTTTATATCATTTATGGGATCAAATGATTGTCTGAAAATATCACTTTTTGTGAATTTGTATATCTGGTCACCAAACGATGAATATTATAGAAGAATGGGGGAAGAAAAGGATAGAACATTAAAACTGCTTTGCATGGGTTTTCTGGGAAATTAGGATAACTTCACTGAGAAGACATTGAATGGAAATTATTCACCCATTTTAGATTGGTGACCTAGGGATCAGAGATTTGTCTTTCCAATAGCTTGTCATTTTCTCATTTCTCTTCTCATTTTCAGGAAAGTTTTGAGTGTTATAAGGTGGAAGGAAACATAGTAGCAACGGTTACTTTATATTTTGTCTTTCAAAAATTATTGCATTACCAAGAAACAGTAGCCAAAGATATTTGAAGATCATGTCCCTCGGCTGCATTGTGGGTTATTCTAGAAATCCAGTCTGAAATCTCTCTGCTAAAGTGGACATTCCTCATAAAAATTGTCCAGCTGCCTGGCTCTTTTGCAATAACAGCCTTTGATTACTGAATCCCTACACTCAAACTATAGTGATGTATCAGTGTTTGAGAGTGACCTCTAGAAAAAAGAAAAGTGTTTTTAGAAATGCATAAAAGTCATCCCCAAATCCTATTGCTTATCTTGGGTTAAATTTGAGAGTGATTCTCTGTATATAAATATGTGAAATATTATTATCTCAACTTAGCACACGTGAAGCAACATTTCTTTCCTACAGAGAGGTGTCATGGTAAGATTTCATTCCCAATTCATTGTTTCATAGAGCTCTGATCAGGCCATTTCTGCAAGCAGTGTATGACCCCACCTGAGCAACCACAAATAGGCTCTCCGTGAAACTACAAAGGAAGTGATGTGTGGCACCCATGCTGGTTTCGTCTGTCTGTAATGTGAATTCCAGTATTTGTTTAGTATTTCCAATTGTCTCCTGCTAGCAATATGTACAGTAACGCGTCAGGCTTGTGACATTTGAATAAGGAAAAACAGAGTTCCTGTTAAGTGAATAACTTTAGCTTTTACAGGGGATTATGATCAAAAGTGATTTAGTACATCTTAAATGATATCTTATTTCTACATGGAAAGAAGTTATAGAATCTTCATAGAGTTCTATGAGAAAAAAATATACTTGCTATCTATGAAAAAGAGAAAAAAGAAAAAAATGAGAAAAATAAGAAAAAAAAAAAATCCTTTCCTAGGCTTTTATTCTTGATCTTCAAAGGCACGCAGGGTTTAATGTTTCCTTGGGTTATTATTTTGCAATTTTGTTTTTTATTTTGCCTTAAGTAATGATAGAAGATATATATGGCCGGACACATATGTATAAACTTTTCAGCAGCATTTTTAATAATAAAATATCACAGTATTTTCTAATGCTTTGTGCAAATAATTATGCGTCCATTCTTTCTTGGTAGGTGGCGTGTTTTATTTACTTTTGTTGTTCTTTGAATGCCTTTTTCTTTGTAAAAGCTAAGTGCCGCACCTGACATAGGCCACAAATGGATACATACATTTGGTAATGGGATGATTTCTTTAGCTTTGGCCAGCTGCACAGTTGAGGAGGCTCTGCTGGCCTGATTTTGGAAAACCAAGCCCTGTTTGGTGAAGCGCGTCAGATGACACTGCCTGAAACGGAGTGTTTGGATTTGTTATTTCTACCCCTGCTCATTCTTATGTCACTGTGTTTTGAATTGTGGTTGACAAAACACTTTAAAATAGCCTTAGGTGAGTAAACCTTCAAGTGATAGCAAGAAATTCTGCTGAATGAAACTCAAGAGGCAGAAAATCACTATCAAACCAATGGGGGTCCATTTGTCAAATCCTGTGCATCCAACCATCACGATCTTATTTGCCATTCACAGTAGCCTTAAGGGACACGCACATGCATTGCTCCCCTTTCATAATGGAAGATGTTCAGAGGAAACTAGCCCCTATTAGGCAGGAGAACTTGATGGATAACATGATAGTATATCCTCATAGCCCAAATCTTTTCACCAAGAAGTTAACACGGCAAACACTTGCATGTTGTGATAATCCTAGCTAAGTATCAGAGAAAGAAAGATAGCAAGGACCGGGACTCTCTGACACATGTGAACTCCTAAATTCTTCAGATGTTGTTTGCCTCAATCATGTTGTGACGGCACACAGGAGAAATACATACACACACACATATATGTACATGTATGTGTACATTATATATGTATATACATGTACATATCCTATATATGCATGATGTAGAGAGTCATGCACAGCATAACATTTTGGACAAATGCAAATAGCATATATGATGACAGTCTCATGAGATTATAATACCATGTTTTTATTGTACCTTTTCTATGTTTAGATATGTTTAGATACACAAATACTTACCATTGTGTTACAGTTGCCTAGGGTCTTCTCTCCAGTCATGTGCTGCATGGGTTTGTAGTCTGGAAGGACTAGGCTATACCATAGAGCCTAGGGGTACCGTAGGCTGCACCTCGAGGTTTGTGTAAGTCTGCTACATGATGTTTGCACAACGATGAAATCACCTAACGATACATTTCTCAGAATTTAGCCCTATTGTTAAGTGATGCACGACTGTACATGTATACATTATATACGCTGTATATGCACACATGCATATATTATGCATATACATTACATATGTAAATATATAGACATCACATACCTAAATTCCTGAAGATGCCAATTCCATTAAACATATGTGTATACACACACATATATATGTGCACACACACTCATATATCCACACACATCTATAACACATTTAATGTGTTCATACATTCCTATGTGTGTGTGTGTATACATATATATAAAATGCATTAGTTCTCTTTATCTGTGGAATCACATTCTGCAGTTTCAGGTACTGTGGACAACTGTGGTCTAAAAATATGTGAGTACAGTTCAATGAGATATTTTGAAAGAGACCACACTTACATAACTTTTATGACAGTATATTGTTATAAATGTTCTATTGTATTAGTTATTGTTCATCTCTTACTGCCTCTAATTTATAAACTTTATCAAAAGTGTATATATGTAGTAAAATACATAGTATATAAAGGGTTTGGAACTGTCTGTGGTTTCAGGTATCCACTGAGTTTTGAACGCATCCCCCTTGGAAAAGGGCCATTACTGAATATACACACACATAGACACACGTGCATATATACATACACATAATTTACATAGATATAGTCATAGATATGCATGCACTTAAATCTCAGCATTTGCATTAAACACATATAAACATACATGTATATACACACATATATACTTATACATATTTAATTGAATGTCATCTTCAGGCATTCAAAGTCTAATTTTTAGCAAATTTCAGCTGAAGGGAGAATCACTCTTGTTTTGACTATTTTGTGCATTCTTGTTCATTATGAATAACTCAAAGAATGCTAAAAAAATACATGCATTCATTCATTCATTCAACAAACCTTTACTGGATATCTCCACTGTCCCAGGCCCTGTGCTGGGCTGGTGTTAAAGTTGAAGAAAAAACTTCTCACATCATAAACCTCAAGGGGAAGGCAGAGAAACACAGAAGCAAGGAGAGGCAGGGGGTGCTGGAGATGGAGATGGCACCCATGCTAATAAGTGGTGCTAATAAATGTCTGGACACTGCCCTTAACCTAGTCTGTGAAGATTGGGAACATATTCTGTCTGAAGAAACCTAAGCCAGGTCTTTCCAACTCCGTACAAAAAATGACAGTGGGTGGTGTGTTGTGGGGAGGATAGAATTCCACACCTTTGAAGTGAGAAGACAGGAAGTTGGGGAACCATGCTCCTGCATCCTGGGTGAAAAATTCAAGGTATTTTTTAGAAAGGTGCGAAATATGAGGCAGAAAGAAACTGGCTGATAAAAAACCTCCAAAGGCAAAGCAGGGAGTTTGGGCTTTGTCCCAAAGTCAGGGAGATGCCAAATGATTGCACCAAAGTGGTGTATGAGTGTAGTTGGGACATTTAGCAGTAATTCTCAAAAAATTCACATTCTTAGGAACACGTAGGACGTCTGCTTCAAGTGCAGATCCTTATTCAATTGTGTTGTGGTGAACCTGTGTCTGCATTTACAACGAGCTCTCAAAGTGGTGCACATGTTGCCGGTTCTCAACTAACCCCAACTCTTTCAGGTTGCAAAGGATGGAGAACTGTCCACTTTAGAAGTAACCATGAGGATAGTTTGTATCAGAGTGAGAGGGCTCTGGATGCAAGGAGAGCACTAAGGAGGTAGAGCAATCTGTTTGAGAAATTAATGACTGTCCTCTTTTCAAGGGTGATTGAGACAGTGATAATAAGTAAGAAAGCAAAAAAATACAATAAAAACATTGCATCATTTTATAGCTGCATGTACCAGAACTGATTAGGTGCAGTCATCAAATACCACCTGGAACCGCATCTGAAGTCAAGCTTGGGTTTAGGAACTTGTTTCAACAGAGGGAGGGCATACAAGGAGAACGATGAGCTACCTTGGAGAGGGGTTCAGATGGGCTAGTCAAGGGTTTGGGCTTAGACTGGGTTGTTTTAGAAGTGCTAAGAGGAGCAAGAACCTGTTCCTGGATTGGTTGCTATCAGGATAATGGAGATGTCAGTAACCTTTAGCCAGAAAGTCACAGGACCAGAGCATGACTAGCATTCTTTTCGGTAAAAATAAGCAGTGGAAGAGAAGGGGACTTGGGGTCATTTTTAGTGGTTACATATTGTTCTTTTTTCTGTCTCATCCCATGCTGGCTGTGGGCTGCCTTCCTCTGATGTTGAAGTTCTTTCAATTATTTTTATGTGCAGCCAGATGCACCTTGACTTAGCCATTAATTAGCAGGCTAGTTCCAGCAGCCAGATATGAAGGCAGTTTTTTCTGTTCTTTCTCAGAACTTCCAGAATATGTACTCATATGTCCCATCTCCCAGGCCACCTGGTTCAAAAAAATCTAGGTTATGCTAAGGAAGTAAAAGTGACACTTTCTCTGCAAATTCTCATTATTATATTGAAAGAAATGGGGATACAGGAAAAGGTCCACTGTAACTGTACCCTTCTCTAAAATGACCATCCGTGTAAATACTGAGAACACCCAGAAATAATCCTGTTTCCTCTAGAGACAAGAGAATTAGGGAAAATGAGATAAATTAGCCAGGGGAAAACCCTGCCTGGAATTAACAGGTGACATTTATTAAAGGGGAAGGTTCACACTAGTTCTCGAGGTCACTGGTTCCTAAACAGGCTGGAGAGGGAGTCTTTGGAGACTAAGATGAATTGCCAACAGCCACAACTGGAAGGATACCCAAAAGAAAAATCTTTCTCAGCCCCAGGCCCTAAACACAGGGCCTTGGACTCAGAAGAAAGTAAATGGGGAGATGTATTTCTGGCACCCTAAAATAGAACCCTAAAAATTCCCATAAAAACTGAGAAATCAAACGGTACCTAATTTTGAATATTACAACCATTATTATGCTTCATTTTTATGCAACATCTCTTTCTACGAGGATATACATTATGAACACAGCTTTCAAACTAACATGATTGGGCTGCCTGTGTTATTGGGTTTCAGGTGTTACTTCTAGTAGAGCAATTACAGTTTTCAAATTATAATAATAGAAAAGAACATAACAACTCATAAGGATATGCATTACATACAGACAAACTTTTGAAACAAATGCTTAAGAGATTTTCTAAAAGCATTGAGTCAACCATTTACAGAGCAATGACTTGTTTTAAAACTTTCAAATGATCATCAAAATGTGTTGTTCTGCATAGGTTATATGCATTAACCATTTAATCCTTTTACCAGTCCCAGGGTGTAGACCGTCTCATTTTTCATGAGGAAACTAGGGTACAGAAGATTGAACGAATTACTCAAGGTTGCAGTCTTAGAACATAAAATATCTAGTGTTCGCAATCATATCGTTTTGCTTTTAAAAGCATATGCTTGTCAACTATTCTCTAACACACACGGTTATTGGAGAAATATATGCCTCCCTGTAGACATTTTGGGGAAGAAAAAAAAATCACTATAATCTCTCCGTGTCTTGAGAACAATGATAGCTTTAAATCTTAAAACTCGTCATGTACACACACAGACACACACATACACACTCATAAACACAGAATAGATTCAGAGTGCTTATAGATTTTGTAGAGTGCCTGTTTAAGACACAGTTTCTCAGTTTTACCTGTGATTTTACTTTACTTGTGATTTGTTTTTCTTTGTGCTCATTTTTGCTGAAATGGCACTTTAAAACCCTCGTTGTGCCTGCATCTCATCTGAATGCACAAAGAGAGTGCATGGAACTTGGAAGATTAAGGTTAGACAGCACAAAGGAGATACAGATGCCTACGGAAACATTGTGAATAATGCTTAGCATAGGAGAAAGCAGGCTTGGATTACTACAGAATGTATCCCAAAATGCATTAAACAGGAATGGCTTTCAAAAGCAGCACTCTTTGAATGAGATGAAACCTCAGGACACCTGCTCCTAGTCACTGATGTCCATGGACTGCCTAACGTGTGTGACCAGTGCACACACTTTGTGAAATATGTGACTATTATCATCACCCCACCATCCCCAATGCATTGTGTCATCCCCATCAGACCACAGGCAAAACCCCTTTTCTCCAGACTTGGGCAATGAGAGAAGCCATTATCTCCCTACTTGACTGCTTCATAATCTCCTTCCTCTGTCCTAAAATACCATTAGAAGAACATTCAGCAGCAGACCCAGGGCAGAGCCCCACCTCCAAACCCAACCACTTTGGTTTAATGTTGTCATTTAGGAAGAGTGATTCCACCTTAAAGATCTACCAAATATTTAAGTAAGAATACATGTAAGTGTGAATATTTCATATACTTAAGTTTTAAATGTGCAGTATTTTTCATCCTGTCCTTCCCCACCTCTGAAATTTAAATTTCTATATGCTGGCTTGCTCCTGAGAGAAAAAGAAATTTAGCAGGATACACGGTCACTGTTTATACCCTTTAGCCACAATTTTCTTATAAACCTAAGTGGAACCCATTATATAACAAGTTTTAACTTTGTTCTTCCATCCCAGGGAATTGTTTTTCAAACTCAATTAAGTGTATCTTATGCATTAGCAGAAACAAGGTACAAACTAATGTTTTAAGATGTGTCTCCCTTAATTTAGGGGTATATATAAAATAGTTTGTAATATGGAGGGCTAACATTTTGTATTTTCAATTAATTATTTGAGTGACCAAGGAAAATAAGAATTTATAGCATGTCTGCATAAAAATACTCCAAATTATGTGAGTCTTTTATGATCCATGTATGCTGGAGAAAAAATACTAATATTTCCTTTTTAAAAAATAAGAGTAAGCTGACAGTTATTGTCTAAAATGGACCCTGGAAATATTATTCCAATATTAAGCTAATAAGAGGAATGCATGGTTTTGACTTTTCTCATTTTGAAGCAATGAGCTTCAACTTCAAAATTATGCTATTTGTGTAGGTGTTTACTGTAAAAACAATTCAGAGGAAACATGGCATTCACTTGTGAGCCATGTAAACGAAATCTCACAGTTACCTTGTCCTCTGCAGAGCTTTAACCCCTTGGATTTCTATGAAAGCTAATTTAATAGAATGAGCATTCACCCTGCAGCCAAAACTTCTAGAACATATGGATTATCGTCTTGTTGTCTAGTCCAAGATACCATAGAAAGCCTTTTATTTAATTCTCTCATTTACCATGACATGTTTTATGGCCTATTTAAATTGACAAAAATATCAGCACCACATAATGCAATATTTCTATTAAATAGTGGCATACATTTGACTTTTGGTATATTAACCCACCATATAATTACTATAAACAGATACCACAGTAATCCCTTTAACAAATAAATAGTGTACAGTTTGAGCCTATCCTAGTTTTATTCTTCATAGATGGGCAAATGTTCACAGAATTGTACCCTGTAGCAGTTGTCCTGAATTGATAGGACTTGGGATAATAGTTCAATTTCATACCCTTTTTAAGTTATTGATCTTATTTCCTATCTTAATATAGAGGCATTTTTTGCATTTTAATTTTTTTTCCTTTCTTAGGTTTAGTAGCTTCCTTTCTTAGGTTTAGTGTATAATATTAAACCCCATTTTTCCCTCATTTTCTTTCCTTTTTTTCTTCTTTTTTTAGACTAAGTCTCATTCTGTTGCCCAGGCTGGAGTGCAGTGGTGCAATCTTGGCTCACTGCAACCTCCACCTCCCTCGTTCAAGGGATTCTCCCATTTCAGCCTCGCGAGTAGCTGTGATTACAGGGACACGCCACCATGCCTGGCTAATTTTTGTATTTTTTAGTAGAAATGGGTTTTCACCATGTTGGCCAGGCTGGTCTTGAACTCCTGACCTCAAGTGATCCGCCCACTTTGGACTCACAAAGTGCAGGGATTACAGGTGTGAACCACCGTGCCTGGCCTTTTTCTCATTTTCTTCTACATTGATATAGTCTGTGGGCTACTCAGCAAGAAAAACTCAATGTTTTCCTTACAAAATAATAATAATAGTAGAAGTGATTATGGTGATTATTATGTTGATAATAATATAGATCAATGACAGCTTCCCACCATAAAAATAAAAAGGGAAATCAGAATGGGCATGTTTAAAGTGTAGATGAAGGCAGAGACATTTGACAATGTGAAATTGGGAAGCACTGTAGAAGCAGGACCAAGTGAAAGGCAAGACAACATGATCTGGAAGAAACTGTATTCCCCAGAGAGGAAGAGGAAGGGAAACGCAGAAAGAGGGTTCTCTCTGGGAAGGGAGGATTCCAGGTTGTCCTAAAATTCCCCGTTACAGGAGCACATTGTCTGCATAGCAACCTTTGTCTGATGAGTCTCTTTTCCTTGCAATCAAAAATCCAGGATAAGCCATCAGTATCGACACAAAAGTTATTCATGACTCAAGAGCTGGTTGGATGTTCATAGATTTTACAACTCTTCCCTTCCCCCTATATTTTATCCCTGTTGCTGCAAGGTGTTGAAGCACTTTATCAAGAATATCATTAGCTCTGTTGAAAGGCACATGAGAGGAGAAATTAGAAATAAGTGAATGATAGGAGTATTCCATCTCGTCCGTCCATGTAGCACATTTTCCTTTAAACAAATCTTCTTTAAACCAGTTTTCCTTTAAATAAGTCTCACTCAATATTCTAATTCCATGAATATCACACCTACATCTTTCTCCACTGGGCTTCAGATCAATTTCTTCAGTCTATTACACATCCCATTTGGGATAAGCTTCCTTATGTTTATTTCCGAACTGCAATAACAAAATCACCTGAGAAGTTAGTTGACACTTCATTATTAACCCAATTCTGCAGCTGGTTTTACTGATTGCTCCCTAAGACCAATGGAGGGTCAAAATGACATGAAGGCAAGGAAGTTCCCACCTGTTTTCTTCTAATAGCAAGACCAGTTTAAAAACAGCAAGGTAGCTTCTTTCAACCAGCTGATTCGGATTGGAGCGGACAGTTAATTTATTGGAATGAACATATGTCAGCAGCACTCTGAAAAGACCAGCACCCAACAGAAAGCTTAATGTGGTTTGAGTTCTGAACAAACACCTCTTAGGTGCAAGTGAAAAATATTTCTATTTGTTGCCAGCCCATTGCAAAGACAACAATAGAAAAAGATCAGTGGAAATTATAGTTTCTAAATGGGAAGTGTTTATGCAGAATGCCTACTTGTATTATGCATTATCTGAATCTAAAACCTGCTGCGGCCGGGCGCGGTGGCTCAAGCCTGTAATCCCACCACTTTGGGAGGCCGAGACGGGCGGATCACGAGGTCAGGAGATCGAGACCATCCTGGCTAACACTGTGAAACCCCGTCTCTACTAAAAAATACAAAAAACTAGCCGGGCGAGGTGGCGGGCGCCTGTAGTCCCAGCTACTCGGGAGGCTGAGGCAGGAGAATGGCGTAAACCCGGGAGGCGGAGCTTGCACTGAGCTGAGACCCGGCCACTGCACTCCAGCCCGGGCGACAGAGCAAGACTCCGTCTCAAAAAATAAATAAATAAATAAATAAATAAAACCAGCTGCTAGCCTGCCCACTTTGTAGGGAATACAAACACCATGAGATCTGTACTGTGCCCAATGGGAAAAGGGGAGAAAATGCATCTCATAGCAGCTCCTCAATGACCCTTTATTTAGGATTGAGCTAATTGAGGAAACTACTTTCCGGCCTAAAACATGAAGCATAAATGCATTGTTTCTTGGTGGAACGGATGATGATATTAATAGCTGGTCTTTCCTAAGATGAGTCTGCTAAGGAATAAGTGATAAGGCATTTTCTGGAAGAACTGTAAATAAAGGCAGCATATTTGAGGTCATATATTTTTACTACCCGATCATACATTGATAATAGAAAATAAATAAGTATAGGTAAAGTCTTCCTTTGTCAACAGTGGGAATAAATCCACGCTCAACCTGGGAGGGGAAAGGCTTGCAGCACTGTGCTAAAGGGCTTTGTTACATTCACCTGTAAAGCGTGCATCTAAATAGTAGCAAAACATCTGCTTGCCAAGGACCAGAATCAGCTAGCTTGGGTTATTCTCCTCCACTAGCAGTGGAAGCTCAAGTTACCCTACAGTAGACCCCCAATCTCTATATGCTTATCTGCTCACCAGGGAGAGCGTTTGGCCAGCTTGCACCACGGGGTCCAGTTAAACATATAACAAAATTGCAGATTTGAGAATCTGTCATCAACTCATAAAAAATCTCAAAGGATCCAGGGTCATCTGATTCATTTTCAAGTCTGCTTTTAAGTAATATTTGAAGAAAGGAGGTGCCATAACTCTATGCTGCTGACTTCTAGGAACTCTGCTTAAATAAAACAGAAATAGAAGAGCATGCCTTGTTTCTGTCCCGTAGGAGGAGAGAAACTGCCTGATGCACATCTAGAGTGCAGATGCACCGTAAGGAAACAGGGAACAGAGAAAGTTCAGAAGACTATACTGGACTAAATTTAGAGGAGGAGATAAACCAAATAAGGGTAAACTCAGGGTAGTGGGGAGGTGGGAATCTCAGACACGATGCGCATGGTCTTGAGGGAAGGAAAGAAAAACCACTGAAGTTTCATCCCCATAATTATTCCCCCAAAATAAAAATTAAAAATTTAAAAGCCAGTCATGCACTCTGCTGACATACCTGATGAAGAGACTAACTTTGTTCTTCCCTAATTATTGAGTCAAGAAGTTTGTAACCCAGCTCCATTTGGCAGGCTGACCCTATACTTTGTGGTATTTTATTTTATGCATTTTCTTTTTAAAGAGGAAACGGAGACTGCCTGGAGACAAGGTAACTCATCACCCAAATTCACTTTCTTGGTCAATTTCCAAGCTACCATCAAGGCCACATCGTGATGTGGATAGACAAAAATATTTCTATCCACTTTGAGAATTATATTTTTTACTAGCTTGGTGTGGAGAGCAAGATGTCCTTCCCTCTTTCTTCTTTCTTTCTCCCTTCTGCACTTATTTCTCTACTATTTCTTCCTCTTCCCGATAAACATCCTTATAATCTCCCTGGGAAGATGAAGAGATGACATTGAGAAATATATCATTATGGCAATTTTCCAAGAGTTTTACGGAACACAAAGTTACTGGAATTTGTTCAAGTTTTTATCAGTAAGAAGCCTTAACATATATTCATGTGTAATAGTGAGTAAAGCACAAGGTCATATAACATAGCATTCTAGTCTTGTTCTGGCTGTCATATGTGCATGTGTGTTTGTGTGTCTGCATGCATGTGTGAAAAAACTTATATATTGTGTATAATATATAGATACATATTATATGCATACATATCCAGTGTACCTATGTATATACACACACATACACTCAAAAATAATTATACATAAAGCTCTCTAGAGGATACGAACTTTTCTTTTGAAACACGATTGCATGTTTGTTCTGACTGACTCTTGCAAATGCTACAAATGATATTTCAAAATGAACCTTTACTTTCTTTGGGATTTCTTGGATGATCTTTGATAAGCACAATCTCAGGGAATTAGAAGCACAATCTTTTTCCTTTTTTAACTTTTAAAAGTTAAACTTCTTGTTTAGAATACTTTTAGATTGACAGAAAAGTTGCAAAGGTAGTACAGATTGTTCCCATATACCTTGCACCCAGATTCTCCTATGTTTTAATTGTACACTGACAGATAATATTCATATCCATTTATGGGATACAAAGCGATGTTGTGATATATGCTTTCAGTGTGGACTCATTGATCCAAGCTCATAAGCATATCTCTCACCCCAAAACTTACTATTTATCCCTCCTGTCTAGCTGAAATTTTGTATCCTTGGATTTATACCACCCCATTCCTCTTATCCATGTCCCCAGTAAGCACCACTCTATTCTATGTTTCTATGAGTTGGGCTTTTTCATAGACTCCACATATAAGTGAGATCATGCGGTGTCTGTCTTTCTGGTCTGGATTATTTCACTCAGCATAACACCCTGTATGTTCATGCATGTTCTCGAAAATGACAGGATCTCCTTCTCTTTAAAGTCGGAATAGTGTTCCATTGTATAGATACACCACATTCTCTTTAGTCATTCATCTGTTGACGTTGTTCATTTCAAAGTAGAGTAAGCCTACACTAATAAGGAAAACGAGGATACTTGGGATGTGTGACTAGTCTTTTAATACTAGCATCTTTTTGGCCTATCTAGTGACATGAATGATGGCACTCTGCCTCTATCAAAGTCATTAGTTCACACCCATGTAGCAAACTCTTCATGTTCATGTTATTCTCCCAGCTTCATAAGAGCCATTACTTGCAAATGTAAAAAATATATATACTATATGTATAGTAAAAGTGTATATACTATATACAACATATACTATATATATACATCCCATATAAATATATATACTATATATAGTATATAGTATCTAAATATACTATATACACTATATAGTGTCTAAATATACTACATATAGTCTACATACACAGTATCTAAATATGCTATGTATATATAGTATATATTTTCAATTTGCCACAATGCAGTTACACTTACATCTATATTGTCTCTTGAAAGAAAAACCGATGAACAACTTCCACTTTCTACTTTAGATATTATTTTTATTGCCTAAGATTTTATGCACACATGCATACTTGAAGGAGTATATTATGTATGGCTAAGGATGTGTTCGTGTAAAATAAATACTATAAATATATAGTATGTGTGTCACACACACAGACACACATGCATGTGTGTGTGTATGTATAAGTAACATAATCTCGCCAATGACACAAACTGAATATGCTGCTAAGATTAATTGTACTAAAATCTGACTCTATAATAGAAAATTTTTCTGCCATAAGTAAACCAAAATCAATGTGTTAATGAGTAGTCCCTGAGGTATCTACAAGAGACAATAGAACATACAATTTTCCTAGAGTTTTATGGAACACAGTTACTGGATTTTTTCCCAATTTTCTTGATCAGTAGGAAGCCTTAAGATATATTCACTATAGTGTAACCTATTATACACACGTGGAGTATGTTTTCCTAAACCATTAAAGATGCTTTATATGAAGTTTATGAGGAGCCTTTGAAAAGTGTGTCAGTATCAGCAAAGTACACATTTTGTGATAGGTGAAAAAGCTTCACATCTGAAGCCAGCCTTATGTGAATGCCAAGGTCCCACCCTTACCAGCTGTTTAATCATGAATAAATGACTTACTTTCTTCCTCTTTGCCCTCGTAGGGCTTTAGGATTAGCATATCATTAATACATGTACCACAGAACTTAAAATTAAAATTTAAAAAAGAATATCATATACATGATATGAATACTATAAATAGATTTAGGTATCCCTATTTATTTACCACATGTCCATTCATATTATAACTGGAAAGAAGTATTGCAGCAGAGAAATAAAATAACAGAAATAAAATAACAAATAAAATAAATGCCGCCACGTTCCATGAAGCAACGCGAGTGTCCCAGTAGATGGAGCTATCCGCTCTGCGTCAGGAGAGGCAGCAAGAATTTCAGGTGGAAATGGGGAAGGCTGAATGGATAATGGAGGGTGTGAGTAGGGAGTGTGTTGAAATAAGAAGTGACAACCCAAGTGGCATGACTTCCTATCTATCTTCCTGAAAACCCAATTAAGGCACTTCTCACTGTCATGCGTATGCGTGTAGAGCTGCATGACAGGTGAGCTTACTTTGAAGAGGAAGAGTCTATGGATTTGTAGAATTCCTTCCAGCTCCATGAACAGTTATTTCCATTCCACTTCCCGGAGGAAACAGAAGCGCCAGTCCAACCTGGATTTTACTGTCAATCAGCAGGGAAATAGAACCTTTGACACCAGTATATGAATATATATTTTGTTAATATCCTTGGATTCATAGTAGGTCCTCTGGGAGGAATGGGGAGGAAAAATTCCAAAATATTTCACTGGAAAATTTCAACATCTCAAACTAGAACAATTTCCACTATGTTGTACACTGATCGGAGAATGATTATGTTTAGTGCTCACAAACTCGGTTCTGGGAAAACGTGATAGTCATTTCAAAATGATGGGAAGAGGCATACACAAATATATGATTCTGAACTTCAGCTCTTTATAGCATGGGAGACCCTGAATTGGAACATGTCTGGTTTTGCTTGTTTGTTTGGCTTTTTACAGAGAATGTATTTTATTTTACTTTTCAAATTTCAATAGGTTTTTGGGGAACAGGTGGTGTTTGGTTACACAATTAAGTTCTTTAGTGGTGATTTCTGAGATTTTGGTGCACCCACCACCCGAGCAGCGTACACTCTACCCAATGTGTAGTCTTTTATCCCTCACCATCCACCTCCCACCCTTTCCCTTGAGTCTCAAAAGTCCATTTTTTTTTTTGAGAAAGAGTCTCACTCTGTCTACCAGGCTGGAGTGCAGTGACAAGATCTTGGCTCACTGCAACCTCCACCTCCCAGGTTTAAGTGATCCTCCTGCCTCTGTCTCCCGAGTAGCTGAGACTACAGATGCACACCACCAAGCCTGGCTAATTTTTGTGTTTTTAGTAGAGTCGGGGTTTCACCATGGTGGCCAGGCTGCTCTCAAACTCCTGACCTCAAGTGATCCGCTGACCTTAGCCTCCCAAAGTGCTGGGATAACAGACATGAGCCACCAGTGCAGCCCACTGTATCATTCCTATGTCTTTGCATCCTCATATCTGAGCTTCCACTTAAGAGTGAGAACATATGATATTTGGTTTTCCATTCTTGAGTTACTTCACTTAGAATAATGGTCTCCAATTTCATCCAAGTTGCTGCAAACGCCATTATTTCATTATTTTGTTCCTTTCTATGTCTGAGTAGTATTTCATGGTGCATATCTATATGTCACACTTTCTTTATCCACTCATTGATTGAAGGGCATTTGGGCTGGTTCCATATTTTTGGAACTGCAAATTGTGCTGCTATAAACATACATGTGCAAGTATCTTTTTCGTGTGATGACTTCTTTTCCTCTGAGTAGATACCCAGGAGTGGGGTTGCTAGATCAAATGGTAAATCTACTTTTAGCTCTTAAAGGAATCTCCACACTGTTTTCCATAGGGATTGTTCTGGATTACATTCCAACCAACAGTGTAAAACTGTGCCCTTTTCACCGCATTGATGCCAACATCTATTATTTTTTTGTTATCATTATGGCCATTCTTGCAAGAGTAAGGTGGTATCACATTGTGGTTTTGATTTGCATTTCCCTGATCACTAGGGTGTTGAGCATGTTTTCATATGTTTGTTGGCCATTTGTATATCTTCTTTTGAGAACTGTCTACTCGTGTACTTAGCCCACTTTTTGATGGATTTGTCTGTTTTGTGTCACACAGAAGATCACGTCCAGTAAAAGCTCTGATGCTGGCGTAGTCTCTATTACATTTCTCATTGGAAATTTCATTTGAAATTCTATTTCACCTTGAAATTTATTGTTTGATGTCAGCAAAAAATTTTATCCTAAGTTGGAATATGTTGACACTTGTAGTTCTTTAAAGAGGTACGGATTTTAAAGCTAAGAGACTGACATCGTGAAGCATCAAATGATTTGTTCAGATGTTTGTTTTCTTAAACTTAGTCTCACCAAGGGTTGTTTATTTAGTGATGTTTACATGCCTGGCTCCTTCCAAGCTTGTGGAACACACACAGTGTTAAATAGAAGAAGAGCTTATAGGCTGGGCACGGTGGCTCGCGCCTGTAATCTCAGCACTTTGGGAGGCCAAGGCGGGCGGGTCACCTGAGGTCAGGAGCTCGAGGCCAGCCTGGCCAACATGGTGAAACTTCATTTCTACTAAAAATACAAACATTAGGTGGGTATGATGGTGTGTGCCTGTGGTCCCAGCTATATAGGAGGCTGAGGTGGAAGGGTCACTTGAACCCGGGAGGCGGAGGTTGCAGTGAGCTGAGATTGTGTCACTGCACTCCAGCCTGGTGACAGAGTGAGACCCTGTTAAAAAAAAAAAAAAGGAATGTGAACAATCAGAAAAGGAAATAAAGAGGTAGCTTCAAACTGGTAAGGATTTTTAATTGCACAGGGTTTCATAATGCAGACTTGAAAAGGGATTGTCCAGGAAAAAGTGACATTGGAGCTGAATCCTAAAGGCTGAGAAGAAACCCACATTGTAGCGGGGAAGGAAATGTTCAGATAGAAGAGGACCCATTAGGGTTGGCCAGGACCTTTATGGGAATCAAAGGATGTTTCCATGGGCTGGAATGTGGAAGGGATGGTAGCTTAAAAGGTGAAGTTGCAAAGCTGAGCCAGGACAATGACCTTATCATCCTGGTGAGAGATTGATGGATTATTTTAAGTCCACTGGGGAACTACTGATTTAAACAGAATAGTGACCTAAGGCATATGTCAACAGAGCTCCTCAAAGCTATGCAGAGGGAAG